>NC_080380.1:87030974-87330974 GCF_014773155.1 Arachis stenosperma
ATCACCTTGTGGCTCCATGAGAGCCACTGTCAAGCTATTGACATTAAAGAAGCGCTTGTTGGGAGGCAACCCAATTTTATTTATCTAATTTTTATTTTATTTTATTCTATATTATTGTTATTTTGTGTTTTATTAGGCACATGATCATGAGGAGTCACGAAAAAATCAAAAAAATTAAAAACAGAGTCAAAAACAGCAGAAAAAAATTTGCACCCTAGAGGAAGCACAGGCTGGCGTTCAACGCTAGTGAGATGCATCTGGCTGGCGTTCAATGCCAGAACAAAGCATCATTCTGGCGCTGAACGCCAGAAACAAGCAACATTCTGGCGCTGAACGCCAGGAATGTGCCTAAAGAAGAAAAACTGGCGCTGAACGCCAGTAACAAGCATAAAACTGGCGTTCAACGCCAGGAACATGCTTTACATGGGCGTTGAACGCCCAGAATGTGCCCCACACGGCGTTTAAATGCCAGAATGGTGTGCCAAGGAATTTTACATGCCTATTTGGTGCAGGGATGGAATTCCTTGACACCTCAGGATCTGTGGACCCCACAGGATCCCCACCTACTATATTCCCACCTTACCTCCTAATCCTATTTTTGTGATTTGTATTCCCCATGTCACATTCCCAACACTCTTCACCAATCACCTCAATTCATCTTCCAATCACCCCCTTCACCACTCACATCCATCCCCTCTTTCCATAAACCCCACCTACCTTCAAAAATTCAAAAATTTTTCCCACCATTCCCACCCTAAATGGCCGAACATACCCTCCCCCTCTCCCTATATATACCCTTTCATTCTACTTCATTTTCACACAACACAATCCCCTCTTCCTCACTTGGCCGACCAACACTTCCCTTCTCCTCCATATTTCTTCTTCTTCTTCTTCTTCTTCTTTCTTCTCTTGCTCGAGGGCGAGCAATATTTTAAGTTTGGTGTGGTAAAAGCATAAGCTTTTTATTTTTCCATTACCATCAATGGCACCTAAGGCCGGAGAATCCTCTAGAAAAGGAAAAGGGAAGACAAAAGCTTCCACCTCCGAGTCATGGGAGATGGAAAGATTCATCTCCAAGAGCCATCAAGACCACTTCTATGATGTTGTGGTAAAGAAGAAGGTGATCCCTGAGGTCCCTTTCAAGCTCAAGAAAAATGAGTAACCGGAGATCCGACATGAAATCCGAAGAAGAGGTTGGGAAGTCCTAACCAACCCCATACAACAAGTCGGAATCTTAATGGTTCAAGAGTTCTATGCCAATGCATGGATCACTAGTAACCATGATCAAAGTATGAACCCGAGTCCAAAGAATTATCTAACAATGGTTCGGGGGAAATACTTAGATTTTAGTCCGGAGAATGTGAGATTGGCATTCCACTTGCCCATGATGCAAGGAGATGAACGCCCCTACACTAGAAGGGTCAACTTTAATCAAAGGTTGGACCAAGTCCTTACGGACATATGTGTGGAAGGAGCTCAATGGAAGAGAGACTCCAAAGGCAAGCCAGTCCAACTAAGAAGACTAGACCTCAAGCCTGTGGCTAGAGGATGATTGGAGTTCATTCAACGCTCCATCATTCCCACTAGCAACCGATCCGAAGTTACTGTGGATCGGGCCATCATGATTCACAGCATCATGATTGGAGAGGAAGTAGAAGTTCATGAGGTCATCTCCAATGAAATCTACAAAATAGCCGACAAGCCCTCACCCATGGCACGGCTAGCTTTTCCTCACCTTATTTGCCATCTATGTTACTCAGCTGGAGTTATCATAGAAGGAGACATCTCCATTGAAGAGGATAAGCCCATCACCAAGAAGAGGATGGAGCAAGCAAGAGAGACCCTTCACGGTTCTCAAGAGATGCATGAGGAAGCTCATCATCAAGAAATCCCTGAGATGCCTCAAGGGATGCACTTTCCTCCCAACAACTATTGGGAACAACTCAACACTTCCTTAGAAGATTTGAGCCACAATGTTGAACAATTAAGGGTGGAACATCTGGAGCACTCCATCATTCTCCAAGAAATAAGAGAAGATCAAAGAGCAATGAGGGAGGAGCAACAAAGGCAAGGAAGGGACATAGAAGAGCTTAAGAACATCATTGGCCTTTCAAGAAGAAGACGCCACTAAAGGTGGATTCATTCCTTGTTCTTTAGTTTTTTTTCTGTTTTCGGTTTTTAATGTTGTGTTTATTTATGTTTTGTGTCTTTACTTCATGATCATTAGTATGTAGTAACTATGTCTTAAAGCTATGAATAAATTCCATTAATCCTTCACCACCTCTCTTAAATGAAATATGTTTTAATTCAAAGAACAGAAGTACATGAATTTCAAATTTATCCTTGAATTTAGTTTAATTATTGATGTGGTGACAATACTTTTTGTTTTCTGATGAATGCTTGAACAGTGCATATGTCTTTGATCTTGTTGTTCATGAATGTTAAAATTGTTGGCTCTTGAAAGAATGATGAACAAAGAAAATGTTATTGATGATCTGAAAATCATGAAATTGATTCTTGAAGCAAGAAAAAGCAGTGAAAAAGAAAGCTTGCGAAAAAAAATAATATATTTGGTGAAAAAAAATAGAAAGAAAAAGAAAAAGCAAGCAGAAAAAGCCAATAGCCCTTAAAACCAAAAGGCAAGGGTAAAAAGGATCCAAGGCTTTGAGCATCAATGGATAGGAGAGCCCAAGAAAATAAAATCCAGGCCTAAGCGGCTAAACCAAGCTGTCCCTAACCATGTGCTTGTGTCATGAAGGTCCAAGTGAAAAGCTTGAGACTGAGTGGTTAAAGTCGTGATCCAAAGCAAAAAGAGTGTGCTTAAGAGCTCTGGACACCTCTAACTGGGGACTCTAGCAAAGCTGTGTCACAATCTGAAAAGGTTCACCCAGTCATGTGTCTGTGGCATTTATGTATCCGGTGGTAATACTGGAAAACAAAGTGCTTAGGGCCACGGCCAAGACTCATTAGTAGCTGTGTTCAAAAATCAACATGCTTAACTAGGAAAGTTAATAACACTATCCAAAATTCTAAGTTCCTGATGAGCGGATAATTTGTATACTTTTTGGCATTGTTTTTAGTATGTTTTTGATATCTTTTAGTTAGATTTTAGTACATTTTTATTAGTTTTTATTTAAAATTCACTTTTCTGGACTTTACTATGAGTTTGTGTGTTTTTCTGTGATTTCAGGTATTTTCTGGCTGAAATTGAGGGACCTGAGCAAAAATCTGATTCAGAGACCAAAAAGGACTGCAGATGCTGTTGGATTCTGACCTCCCTGCACTCGAAGTGGATTTTCTGGAGCTACAGAAGCCCAATTGGCGCGCTCTCAACGGCGTTGGAAAGTAGACATCCAGGGCTTTCCAGCAATATATAATAGTCCATACTTTGTCCAAGATTTGATGGCCCAAACCCGCAAAGCAATCCGGCCTCAGGAATTCCAGCGTTAAACGCCGGAACAGGAATAAAAGTTGGAGTTAAACGCCCAAACTGGCCTGGGAGCTGGCGTTTAACTCCAGAAAAGTTCTCTACACGAATTTCCTTGATGCTCAGCCCAAGCACACACCAAGTGGGCCCGGAAGTGGATTTTTATGTCATTTACTCATCTTTGTACACCTAGGCTACTAGTTATCTATAAGTAGGACCTTTTACTATTGTATTTGTATCGAGACTTTGGTAGCTATCTTTGTTTTATGCTATCTTAGACCTCTGGGAGGCTGGCCATTCGGCCATGCCTAGACCCTGTTCTTATGTATTTTCAACGGTGGAGTTTCTACACACCATAGATTAAGGGTGTGGAGCTCTGCTGTACCTCGAGTATTAATGCAATTACTATTGTTCTTCCATTCAATTCCGCTTGTTCTTTTACCAAGATATCACTTGTTCTTCAACATGATGATGGTGATGATTGACGCCCATCACCACTCTCACCTATGAACAAGGTGACTGACAACCATTCTTGTTCTACAAGCATTCGAGGCTTAGTGAATATCTCTTGGATTCTTCGGAGTCTTCGTGGTATAGGCAGGACCTGATGACAGCATTCAAGAGAATCCGGAAGGTCTAACCTTGTCTGTGGTGTTCTGAGTAGGATTCAATGACTGAATGACTGTGACGTGCTTCAAACCCTGAGGGCGGGGGCGTTAGTGATAACGCAAAAGAATCACTGGATTCTATTCCGCGCCTGATTGAAACCGACAGATGAATTCCGCTATGCCGTGACAGGACATATGCAATCGCTTTCACTGAGAGGATTGGGAGGTAGCTGCTGACAACAGTGAGACCCTATACGAGCTGCCATGGAAAGGAGTAAGAAAGGATTGGATGAAGGCTGTAGGAAAGCAGAGAGACGGAAGGGAAGGCATCTTCATACACTTGTCTGAAGCTCATACACCAATGATATACATAAGTATCACTATCTTATCTTCTATGTTATTTTCGTTCATCACCATATATCTGAGTTTGCCTGACTAAGATTTACAAGATGACCATAGCTTGCTTCAATACTAACAATCTCCGTGGATCGCCCCTTACTCACGTAAGGTTTTATTACTTGGACGACCCAGTGCACTTGCTGGTTAGTTGTGCGAAGTTGTGTAATGCCATGGTATTAAGCGCACCAAGTTTTTGGAGCCATTACCAGGGATTATGAGAGTTGTGAAAAAGTATAGTTCACAATTTCGCCGACCAAGTTTTTGGCGCCGTTGCGGGGATTGTTCATGTTTTGAGCAAGCTTTTGGTAACATCAGAGCCAAGATCCGGCAACAACATCAAATTTTTGGTGTTATTGCCCGGATTGTTTAGGCTGGACAACTGACGGTTCATCTTGTTGCTTAGATTAGGTATTTTTTTTTCGAAATTCTTGAAGGTGAATTCTAGAGTTTCATGATGATTTGTTGAAATCTGGCTGGCTGAGAAGCCATGTCTAATCTGATTGGACCGAGGTTTCAACTTATCACCACAAGAGCTTGTTGATTTCGTATCAATCTTGCTGTTGGAGCAGTGATTTGCTAAGGCTTGGCTGACCTTGGTCATGTCTAGTTTTGGACCGAAGCTTTCTTTGAAAGCTTGGCTGGCTGTGAAGCCATGTCTAATTCCTGGACCGGAGCCTTAGACTAGCATTGCACTGATTCCTGGAATTCTCATTAAGAATTTTGATACTTTTTTTCACTTAATTTTCGAAAAATACAAAAAAATTTGCAAAACCATAAAATCCCAAAATATTTCTTGTTTGAGTCTAGAGTCTCATCTTAAGTTTAGTGTCAAATGCATGTTTTTGTTATATTTTCGAATCCATGCATATATTTCTTTGTTTTGATCTTTGAATTCTATTGACTTGAAGTATTTTGTGTGTCTCATATGCATTTTCATGTTGTTAGTGTCAGTAGTACACAAACTGCTAAGTTTGGTGTCTTGCATGCATTGTTAATTGATTCCTTTTGCATTTTGATTATCAAAAAATCCAAAAATATTTTTAATTTGTGTCCTTTCAGTCAATGATACAAAGAATTGAAGATTCAAAACATGCTGCAGAGGAATTATACAGAAAAAAGCTGAGCATTCAAAAATGCCCAGTGAGAAGGCAGACTGGCGTTTAAACGCCGCCAGGGTACCTGGTTGGGCGTTTAACGCCCAAAAAGGGTGCATTTTGGGCGTTAAACGCCAGAATGTATACCATTCTGGGCATTTAACGCCAGGATGGTGCTAGGGGGAAGATTTTGTTTTCAAATCAATTTTTTCAAATTTTTCAAAATCAAATCTTTTTCAAATCAAATCTTTTCAATCAAATGTTTTCAAATCAATTTCTTTCCTTTTTAAAAGATACTTACTAACAATTAATGATTTGATTGAACATCACAAGATTGTTACCTTTCTGTTGAGAAAGGTTTGAATGTTTCAAATCATATCTTTTCTTGTTAAGCAAGTCATTCATTTTTAAAATCATATCTTTTCAAATAGTTTTCAAATCATATCTTCTCAATCACATTTTTTTTAATCTTTTTAACCACATCTTTTTCAAAACAGTTTTCAATCAAATCTTTTTAATTTCTAATTTCAAAATCTTTTTCAAAAATCACTTGGTTTCTTTTCCACTTTTATTTTCGAAAATTAATTAATGTTTTTCAAAATAACTTCAAAATTTTTCACTTGATTTTCGAAAATAAACTTCCCTCCTTCCCACATCCTTCTATTTATGGAGTGCCACTCATTCTCAATGCACAATTCGAACCTTATCTAACTAAAGTTCGAATTTATCTTCTCCTTCTTCTTTCTATTTCTCTTTTCCTCTGACACTTAAAGGAATCTCTATACTGTGACATAGAGGATTCCACATTTTCTTGTTCCCTTCTCTTTCATATGAGCAGGAGCAAGGACAAAGGCATTCTTGTTGAAGCTGATCCTGAACCCGAAAGGACTTTGAAGAGAAAGCTAAGAGAAGCCAAAGCACAACTCTCTTTAGAGGACCTGACCGAATTCTTCAAGGAAGAAACATGGCAGCAGAAAACAACAACAATGCAAACAATGCAAGGGAGGTGCTGGGTGACTTTACTGCACCTACTCCTGATTTTTATGGGAGAAGCATCTCTATCCCTGCCATTGGAGCAAACAACTTTGAGCTTAAGCCTCAATTAGTTTCTCTAATGCAACAGAATTGCAAGTTCCATGGACTTCCAATGGAAGATCCTCATCAGTTTTTAGCTGAATTCTTGCAAATCTGTGACACAGTCAAGACTAATGGGGTTAACCCTGAAGTCTATAGACTGATGCTATTCCCTTTTGCTGTAAGAGACAGAGCTAGAATATGGTTGGACTCTCAACCTAAAGAAAGCCTGGACTCATGGGAAAAGCTAGTCAATGCCTTCTTGGCAAAATTCTTTCCACCACAAAGATGGAGTAAGCTTAGAGTGGAAGTCCAAACCTTTAGACAAAAGGATGGAGAATCCCTCTATGAAGCTTGGGAAAGATACAAACAATTAATCAGAAAATGTCCTTCTGACATGCTTTCTGAATGGAGCATCATAGGTATTTTCTATGATGGTCTCTCTGAACTATCTAAGATGTCCTTGGATAGCTCTGCAGGAGGATCTCTTCATCTGAAGAAGACGCCTGCAGAAGCTCAAGAGCTGATTGAAATGGTTGCAAATAACCAATTCATGTACACTTCTGAAAGGAATCCTGTGAACAATGGGACTAATCAGAAGAAAGGAGTTCTTGAGATTGATGCTCTGAATGCCATACTGGCTCAGAATAAGATATTGACTCAACAAGTCAATTTGATTTCTCAAAGTCTGTCTGGAATGCAAAATGCACCAAACAGTACTAAGGATGCTTCATCTAAGGAAGAAGCTTATGATCCTGAGAACCCTTCCATGGAAGAGGTGAATTACCTAGGAGAACCCTATGGAAACACCTATAATTCTTCATGGAGAAATCACCCAAATCTCTCATGGAAGAATCAAGAGAGACCTCAACAAGGTTCAATAACAATAATGGTGGAAGAAACAGGTTTAGCAATGGCAAGCCTTTTCCATCATCTTCTCAGCAACAGACAGAGAGTTCTAAGCAGAATACTTCTGACTTAGCAACAATGGTCTCTGATCTAATAAAGACCACTCAAAGTTTCATGAATGAAACAAGGTCCTCCATCAGAAATTTGGAAGGACAAGTGGGTCAGCTGAGCAAGAAAGTTACTGAACTCCCTCCTAGCACTCTCCCAAGTAATACAGAAGAAAATCCAAAAGGAGAGTGCAAAGCCATAGACATGGCCGAATTCTGGGAGGAAGGAGAGGCAGTGAACGCCACTGAGGAAGACCTCAATGGGCGTGCACTGGCCTCCAGTGAGTTCCCCAATGAGGAACCATGGGAATCTGAGGCTCAAAATGAGACCATAGAGATTCCATTGGACTTACTTCTGCCATTCATGAGCTCTGATGAGTATTCTTCCTCTGAAGAGGATGAGTATGTTACTGAAGAGCAAGTTGCTAAATACCTTGGAGCAATCATGAAACTAAATGACAAGTTATTTGGAAATGAGACTTGGGAGGATGAACCTCCCTTGCTCACCAAAGAACTGGATGACTTGTCTAGGCAGAAACTACCTCAAAAGAGGCAGGATCCTGGGAAGTTTTCTATACCTTGTACCATAGGCACCATGACCTTCAAGAAGGCCTTGTGTGACTTAGGGTCAAGTGTAAACCTCATGCCCCTCTCTGTAATGGAGAAATTAGGGATCCTTGAGGTGCAAGCTGCAAGAATCTCATTAGAGATGGCAGACAATTCAAGAAAACAAGCTCATGGACTTATAGAGAATGTTTTGGTGAAGATTGAAGACCATTACATTCCTACTGATTTCATAGTCCTAGAGACTGGGAAGTGCATGGATGAATCCATCATCCTTGGCAGACCATTCCTAGCCACAGCAAAGGCTGTGATTGATGTTGATAGAGGAGAGTTGATCATTCAAGTGAATGAAGAATCCATGGTGTTTAAGGCCCAAGGATATCCCTCTATCATCATGGAGAGGAAGCATGAAGAGCTTCTCTCAAAACAGAGCCAAACAGAGCCCCCACAGTCAAACTCTAAGTTTGGTGTTGGGAGGCCACAACCAAACTCTAAGTTTGGTGTTGAAACCCCACATTCAAACTCTAAGTTTGGTGTTGGGAGGTTTCAACACGGTTCTGAGTGTTTCTGAGGCTCCATGGGAGTCCTCTGTCAAGCTAATGACACTAAAGAAGCGCTTGTTGGGAGGCAACCCAATGTTTATAATTAATTATTTTCTTTTGTTATTTTATCTTTTTTTTGTAGGTTGATGATCATAAGAAGTCACAAAAACAATGAAAAAAGCAAAAACAAAATGAAAAACAGGAAGAAAAACAGCACACCCTGGAGGAAGATGCTGCTGGCGTTCAAACGCCAGTCAGCCTAGCAGTTGGGCGTTTAACGCCCAGTCTGGCACCTTTCTGGGCGTTTAACGCCAGAAAAGGGCACCAGACTGGCGTTAAACGCCAGTAAAGGGCAACAACCTGGCGTTAAACGCCAGGAATGGGCACCAGCCCGGCGTTTAACGCCAGAAATGGCTCAAAACGTGATTTTGAGCAACTTTGGTGCAGGGATGACTTTTCCTTGACACTACAGGATCTGTGGACCCCACAGGACCCTACCATCACTCTCTCTCTTCTTCCCCCATTCACCAATCACCTCAACACCTCTTCCCCAAAAACCCTTCACCTATCAAATCCCATCTTTCTCTTCACCACTCACATCCATCCTTCATAAAACCCCACCAACCTCACCCTTCAAATTCAAACCACTTTCCCTCCCAAACCCACCCTCAAATGGCCGAACCTTTACCCCCCTCTCTCCTATAAATACCCTTCTTCACCCTTCATTTTCACACAACCTAAAGACCACTTCTTCCCCCTTTGGCCGAACACACTACCCTCCCCCTCTTCCTCATTTCTTCTTCTTCTACTCCTTTCTTTCTTCTTTTGCTCGAGGACGAGCAAACATTTTAAGTTTGGTGTGGTAAAAGCGTTGCTTTTTCGTTTTTCCATAACCATTATGGCACCAAAGGCCGGAGAAACCTCTAAAAAGAGGAAAGGGAAAGCAAAAGCTTCCACCTCCGAGTCATGGGAGATGGATAGATTCCTCTCAAGGGTGCATCAAGACCACTTCTATGAAGTTGTGGCCTTGAAGAAGGTGATCCCCGAAGTCCCCTTTTTACTCAAAAAGGGTGAATATCCGGAGATCCGCCATGAGATCCAAAGAAGAGGTTGGGAAGTTCTCACCAACCCCATTCAACAAGTTGGAATCTTGATGGTTCAAGAGTTCTATGCCAATGCATGGATCACAAAGAACCATGACCAAAGTGTGAACCCGAATCCAAAGAATTATCTTACTATGGTTCGGGGGAAATACTTGGATTTTAGTCCGGAGAGTGTGAGGGTGGCGTTCAACTTGCCTATGATGCAAGGAGATGAACATCCTTACACTAGAAGGGTCAACTTTGATCAAAGGTTGGACCAAGTCCTCACAGTCATATGTGAAGAGGGCGCACAATGGAAGCAAGATTCAAGAGGAAAGCCGGTCCAATTGAGAAGGCATGACCTCAAGCCCGTGGCTAGAGGATGGTTAGAGTTCATACAACGCTCAATCATTCCCACTAGCAACCGGTCCGAAGTTACCATAGACCGGGCCATCATGATCCATAGCATCATGATTGGAGAAGAAATAGAAGTTAATGAGTTGGAGTTGACATAGAAGGAGATATCCCCATTGATGAGGACAAGCCCATCACCAAGAAAAGGATGGAATACACAAGAGACCCCTCTCATCAAGAAATCCCTGAGATTCCTCAAGGGATGAACTTTCCTCCACAAAACTATTGGGAGCAACTAAACACCTCCCTAGGAGAATTAAGTTCCAACATGGGACAACTAAGGGTGGAGCATCAAGAACACTCCATTCTCCTCCATGAAATTAGAGAAGATCAAAGAATCATGAGGGAGGAGCAACAAAGACAAGGAAGAGACATTGAGGAGCTCAAGCACTCCATAGGACCTTCAAAGCAAGGAAGAGCCGCCATCACTAAGGTGGACCCATTCCTTGATTTCCTTGTTCTTTATTCCCTTGTTTTTCGAAATTTTTAGTGCTTTATGTTATCCATGCTTGTGTCTTATGATCATTAGTGTCTTAGTGTCTATGCCTTAAAGTTATGAATGTCCTATGAATCCATCACCTTTCTTGAATAAAAATGTGCTTAATTGAAAAAGGAAGAATTGCATGAATTTTGAATTTTATAATAGTTTAATTATTTTGATGTGGTGGCAATATTTTTGTTCTCTGAATGTATGTGTAAACAGTGCATATGTATCTTGAATTTGTGGTTCATGAATGTTGGCTCTTGAAAGAATGATGAAAAAGGAGACATGTTACTGAGGATCTGAAAAATCAATAAAATGATTCTTGAAGCAAGAAAAAGCTATTCAAAAAAAAAAAAAAAAAAAAATCGAAAAAAAAAAAAAAAAAAAAGAAGAAAGAAAAAGAAAAGAAATAAAGTTGTGATCCAAGGCAAATAAGAGTGTGCTTAAGAACCCTGGACACCTCTAATTGGGGACTTTAGCAAAGCTGAGTCACAATCTGAAAAGGTTCACCCAATTATGTGTCTGTGGCATGTATGTATCCGGTGGTAATACTGGCAGACAGAGTGCTTTGGGCCACAGCCAAGACTCAATAAATAGCTATGTTCAAGAATCATCATACTTTACTAGGAGAATCATTAACACTATCTGGACTCTGAGTTCCTAAAGAAGCCAACCATTCTGAGTTACAAGGGATAGAGTGAGATGCCAAAACTATTCAGAGGCAAAAAGTTAAAAGCCCCGCTCATCTAATTAATACTGATCTTCATAGATGTTTTTGGAGTTCATTGCATATTCTCTTCTTTTTATCCTATTTGATTTTCAGTTGCTTGAGGACAAGCAACAATTTAAGTTTGGTGTTGTGATGAGCGGATAATTTGTATACTTTTTGGCATTGTTTTTAGTATGTTTTTGATATCTTTTAGTTAGATTTTAGTACATTTTTATTAGTTTTTATTTAAAATTCACTTTTCTGGACTTTACTATGAGTTTGTGTGTTTTTCTGTGATTTCAGGTATTTTCTGGCTGAAATTGAGGGACCTGAGCAAAAATCTGATTCAGAGACCAAAAAGGACTGCAGATGCTGTTGGATTCTGACCTCCCTGCACTCGAAGTGGATTTTCTGGAGCTACAGAAGCCCAATTGGCGCGCTCTCAACGGCGTTGGAAAGTAGACATCCAGGGCTTTCCAGCAATATATAATAGTCCATACTTTGTCCAAGATTTGATGGCCCAAACCCGCAAAGCAATCCGGCCTCAGGAATTCCAGCGTTAAACGCCGGAACAGGAATAAAAGTTGGAGTTAAACGCCCAAACTGGCCTGGGAGCTGGCGTTTAACTCCAGAAAAGTTCTCTACACGAATTTCCTTGATTGCTCAGCCCAAGCACACACCAAGTGGGCCCGGAAGTGGATTTTTATGTCATTTACTCATCTTTGTACACCTAGGCTACTAGTTATCTATAAGTAGGACCTTTTACTATTGTATTTGTATCGAGACTTTGGTAGCTATCTTTGTTTTATGCTATCTTAGACCTCTGGGAGGCTGGCCATTCGGCCATGCCTAGACCCTGTTCTTATGTATTTTCAACGGTGGAGTTTCTACACACCATAGATTAAGGGTGTGGAGCTCTGCTGTACCTCGAGTATTAATGCAATTACTATTGTTCTTCCATTCAATTCCGCTTGTTCTTTTACCAAGATATCACTTGTTCTTCAACATGATGATGGTGATGATTGACGCCCATCACCACTCTCACCTATGAACAAGGTGACTGACAACCATTCTTGTTCTACAAGCATTCGAGGCTTAGTGAATATCTCTTGGATTCTTCGGAGTCTTCGTGGTATAGGCAGGACCTGATGACAGCATTCAAGAGAATCCGGAAGGTCTAACCTTGTCTGTGGTGTTCTGAGTAGGATTCAATGACTGAATGACTGTGACGTGCTTCAAACCCTGAGGGCGGGGGCGTTAGTGATAACGCAAAAGAATCACTGGATTCTATTCCGCGCCTGATTGAGAACCGACAGATGAATTCCGCTATGCCGTGACAGGACATATGCAATCGCTTTCACTGAGAGGATGGGAGGTAGCTGCTGACAACAGTGAGACCCTATACGAGCTTGCCATGGAAAGGAGTAAGAAAGGATTGGATGAAGGCTGTAGGAAAGCAGAGAGACGGAAGGGAAGGCATCTTCATACACTTGTCTGAAGCTCATACACCAATGATATACATAAGTATCACTATCTTTATCTTCTATGTTATTTTCGTTCATCACCATATATATCTGAGTTTGCCTGACTAAGATTTACAAGATGACCATAGCTTGCTTCAATACTAACAATCTCCGTGGGATCGACCCTTACTCACGTAAGGTTTTATTACTTGGACGACCCAGTGCACTTGCTGGTTAGTTGTGCGAAGTTGTGTAATGCCATGGTATTAAGCGCACCAAGTTTTTGGAGCCATTACCAGGGATTATGAGAGTTGTGAAAAAGTATAGTTCACAATTTCGCCGACCAGTTCCTAAAGAAGCCAATCATTCAGAATTTCAAAGGAAAAAGTGAGATGCCAAAACTGTTCAGAAGCAAAAAGCTACAGGTCCCGCTCATCTAATTATAATTAATATTCATTGATATTTTGGAATTTATAGTATATTCTCTTCTTTTTATCCTATTTGATTTTCAGTTGCTTGGGGACAAGCAACAATCTAAGTTTGGTGTTGTGATGAGCGGATAATTTATACGCTTTTTGGCATTGTTTTTAGGTAGTTTTTAGTAATTTCAAGCTACTTTTAGGGATGTTTTCATTAGTTTTTATGTTAAATTCATATTTCTGGACTTTACTATGAGTTTGTGTGTTTTTCTGTGATTTCAAGTAATTTCTGGCTGAAATTGAGGGACTTGAGCAAAACTCTGAAAAAGGCTGACAAAAAAGACTGCTGATGCTGTTGGAATCTGACCTCCCTGCACTCAAAGTGGATTTTCTGGAGCTACAGAACTCCAAATGGTGCGCTCTCAACGGCGTTAAACGCTAGAAAAACGTCATGATCCGGAGTTGAACGCCCAAAACACGTCATAACTTGGAGTTCAACTCCAAGAGAAGCCTCAGCTCGTGGATAGATCAAGCTCAGCCCAAGCATACACCAAGTGGGCCCCGGAAGTGGATTTATGCATCAATTACTTACTCATGTAAACCCTAGTAGCTAGTCTAGTATAAATAGGATAGTTTACTATTGTATTAGACATCTTTGGTCTCAGTTTTGTTTTATCCTTCATCTTAGGAGACTATTGATCACGTTTTGGGGGCTGGCCATTCGGCCATGCCTGAACCTTTCACTTATGTATTTTCAACAGTGGAGTTTCTGCACACCATAGATTAAGGGTGTGGAGCTCTGCTGTACCTCGAGTTTCAATACAATTATTATTACTTTCTATTCAATTCTCTTTTATTCTTATTCCAAGATATACGTTGAACCACACTTTGATGAATGTGATGATCCGTGACACTCATCATCATTCTCACCTATGAACGCGCGTGACTGACAACCACTTCCGTTCTACCTTAGGCGGGGCGCATATCTCTTAGATTCCCCAACAGAATCTTCGTGGTATAAGCTAGATAGATGGCGGCATTCATGAGGATCCGGAAAGTCTAAACCTTGTCTATGGTATTCCGAGTAGGATTCTGGGATTGAATGACTGTGACGAGCTTCAAACTCCTGAAGGCTGGGCGTGATGACAAATGCAAAAGAATCAAGGGATTCTATTCCAACCTGATTGAGAACCGACAGATGATTAGCCATGCCGTGACAGAGCATAGGACCATTTTCACTGAGAGGATGGGATGTAGCCATTGACAACGGTGATGCCCTATATACAGCTTGCCATGTAAAGGAGTAAGAAGGATTGGATGAAAGCAATAAGAAAGTAGAGATTCAAGAGGAGCACAGTATCTCCATACGCCTATCTGAAATTCCCACTATTGATTTACATAAGTATTTCTATCCTATTTTATTTTCTTTTTATTATTAATTATTTGAAAATCCATAAAACAATTTAATCCGCCTAACTGAGATTTACAAGGTGACCATAGCTTGCTTCATACTAACAATCTCCGTGGGATCGATCCTTACTCACGTAAGGTATTACTTGGACGACCCAGTGCACTTGCTGGTTAAGTTGAACGGAGTTGTGAATTGAATTTTAGACACCGTGATATTGAGCACCAGTTGCACTAACGTGACCACTAACGTTGCCTTATAAACCTTCGCAAGCGTTATTGGGACTCACCTTTCCCAATAACGTTGCCTTGTGCCCCTTGTCACTATGTTAGAGTTCACGTTAGTGTAACTAACGTGGCTCTTAACGTGGGTATGCCTCATCTTTGAGAGCGTTAGTGGCACTCACCTTTGTCACTAACGCTCCAGGTGCTCCTACTCTCCACATTAGAGCTCACGTTAACTAAGATAACGTGGCCACTAACGTGGTAGTGAATGCCATCTCCAACGTTAGTGACAAAGGTGAGTGTCACTAACGTTGGCTCATCAATCTTAGCTCCACGTTAACTTTCACGTTAGTGGTCTTAACGTGACCACTAACATGGCCAATGCTAGTTTGATCCAACGTTAGTGACAAAGGTGAGTGTCACTAACGTTGGCATTGTTCATCTCTTCCACGTTAGAGTTCACGTCAACTAAGTTAACGTGACTCTTAACGTGGTTCATTGCCACATTTTGGTGCGTTAGTGGTGTTCACGTTTACCACTAACATTGGAGCTTTCTTTGCCTCCACGTTAACTACCACGTAAATCTAGTTAACGTGGCAATTAACGTGGGCTTATGATGGCTTCACAGGCGTTATTGGTGATCACTTTTCTCATTAACGTTGCAAGCTCTTTCCCATTCCATGTTAGTGGTCACGTTAACTAGGTTAATGTGGCTACTAACGTGGTTCTTCCTTGCTTTCTTGTACATGTTCCAGAGAGTTATGCCCAGTTTGTGCGTATTCTGTGCCTGAAACCCACGCGTGCGCGCACCTGGCGCGTACGCGTCCTTCTCCTAAACTGCGCATCGGCGCATAAGCGTGCATAACGCGTCCCCGCCGGTAAAAAAAAAGAGTTTTTTTTTCTCCTCTGCCATTTTCTGTTGTTTATCGCATTCGTATACTTCTATTCTTTACATTTCAATTTTGTTTCTATAGCCTGTTTTTAGTTTTTTTCCTAAGTCTCTTCTTTTAATAATGGTGTTGAATGCTCTTACTCAATTGTTGAGAATTTCTTGGTTACTCTTGGTGCTTCATGACTTGTTTGGCATTAAATTTGCTCTACACACAAGATTAGTGCTTTAGTCCTTCCTGACTCGTGATCCCTTGTTTTTGTACCTCATTGTCATTGAGTTAGGATTAGACCAAATGCTCTCATGCTCATCACTAATCTTGTTTGTGTCAATTGTTGATTATGCTTGATGCAAGATGCTCTTCATGTCATGTACATATGCTTTGACTTTACTCTTGCATCAAGTATTAATTGATATGCCCTTTGCCTATATTGTTTTCTCACTTACATGCGTAGCTAACATGTGGTGAGAACCTTACACTCATTTGGCATTAGCCCTCGCCTATGTTCTACTTGCTTTGATACCTTTGATGTAGGCTTAATTATCCTTGTTTCTCTTTCCTTTTAGGTTGGCCTCCAAGAAGGAAAGGATTGGAAAGACTTCTAAATAGGGCAACAAACAAGTTCACACACACAACCTTTTGAAGGATCTCATCAATTGTAGCAACCCATCCACATTGCTCTTCTTTGCACGCACCGAGGACGGTGCAAATTTCTAAGTGTGGGGAGGTCGTCTGGCCGACCTCCATGGGTAACAATTTCCTCTTTCAATACCAATTCTTGATCTCCTTTGTTAGTTAGTTGCTTGCATTGCATGATAGGTTACAAGTTAGTTAGAATTTGTATATATTTTACCATTTCTTTTTATGTTAGGACTACTTAGTTAGGGTGATAATTTCTTTTCCAAGAAACTATTTTTAGGGTACCCTACCAATTTGGAAAAAAAATTTGTGATAAACTTGCTTGAAGAATGTATTTTGGAACATGGTTTTTGAGCTAAGAATACAAGCATGTGAGTTTTGAGCCTAATTGCGTGGTTACATCTTATAACCACTTATTTTCATTCTTGTGTGCATTGTTCTCTTTCTATGATTGTAATCTTTGATTTGTTTGATTCTTTATGTCCCTTATTCCATGTATACATGCATTTATATGATTGAGGCCATCATTTCATTTAGCTCACTTACCCAAATAGCCTACCTTTCATCAACCATTGTTAGCTAAATTTGATCCTATTTAGTCCCTTTTGTTCTTAATGTTAGTACATCACTACCCCTAAGTGAAAAACAATAAATGTCCTTAATTTGGATCTTTGATTAACTTAGGCTAGTGAGGGTGTGTATCATTTGGGTATGGAAAACTTGGGACATTAGTTGAGGTAAAAGTGTAATTTTTGTATTTTTGTTGAAAATATTGGGAATTGGGTACATATTCATGCACTATATGTAAAACCATATGCATTGATACGTTTGTATATACTTTTGAAAAAAAAACAAAAAAATGTGAAAAAAAATGGTAAAGAAAAAATATATATATAGAAAAAGAAAAAAAAGGGACAAAAATGCCCCCAAAGTAAAGTTTAATAAAAATCAATTCATATGGAATGTTAATTAAAGAGAATGCATGAGTTTGTAAAAAAGTAGGAATCATGGGTAGCTAGGTTGTGTATTAGAGTTGTATAGGTTGTTATATGTGTTTGGTGAGAGCTTAGGTTAATCAAAGATTCAAATTTCAAGCTCACTTGGCCATATGCATCCTACCTTGACCCTAGCCCCATTACAACCAATGAATAAGTCCTCATGATGAATGTATGCATGCATTGAATAATTGTTGATTGTTGGATGAAAAATAAATCATAGAAAGCATGATTAGAAGAGAATTGAGTGATCAACCCTATACACTAGAGCGACTAGAGCGGACACACTTCCGGTGAGGGTTCGATGCTCAATTCCTTGTTCCCGGCTTTCATGAGCTTTCTTCTTGCAAGTCTATTTGAACTTCATTTGATATTTGAATTGGGTAGAGTTTGTGAGTCGTCATATGACCTTTGCCCTACTTGCCTATATATGTGCTTGGAGATTGATTTACTTTTAATCAAGTAGGTAGAATCACTTTGCTTTTAGTTGCACGCATGTAGATAGGTTTATATAGTTCATTTGCATTGAATAAATGTTCATACCCTTTTCTTGTCCTTCTTTATTCTTAGCATGAGGACATGCTTGGTTTACGTGTGGGGAGATTTGATAAACCCCGATTTTGTGGTTTATCTTGTGCTTATTTTGGGAGATTTTATCACCTTTTCTCACATTTATTCAATGAAATAGCATGGTTTTGCAATTCTCCCTTGATTTGTGCTTAAATGTGAAAACATGCTTTTTAGGCCTTAAAATAACTAATTTTAACTTAGTTTAATTCCATCCGATGCCTTGATATGTTTGTTAAGTTGTTTCAGGTTTAGAAGGCAAAGATTGGATTGAAGGAATGAAGAAAAAGCATGCAAAGTGGGAGAACTCATGAAGAAATGAAGGAACCGTAAAGCTGTCAAGCCTGACCTCTTTGCAGTCAATCGACCATAACTTGAGCCACAGAGGTCCAAATGAAGCGGTTCTAGTTGCATTGGAAAGCTAACATCTGGAGCTTCGAAATGATATAAAATTTGTCATATGTTGCTTCGCGTATAGGGGCACGCACGCGCCATGTACGCGTGCGCGCCGATGGAGCACGTGGATCACTTTAGTGAAATCGTGGCCAGCGAATTTGCAACTCATTTTGGGCCCAATCAAACTCATTTATGATGCTATTGAACCCAAGGATTGAAGGGGGAATGAACCAAGTAGTCTTAGTTTAGTTTTCATCATGTTTTAGGATAGAATTCTAGAGAGAGAGGCTCTCTCCTCTCTCTAAATTTTTGATAGAAATTAGGGTAGAGTTAGGTTAATCACTCTCAAATTTCTCTTTCAATTCTTGTTTTGATCTTAATTCTCTTACAATTTAGTGTTCTATTGTCTTCTTCTTCTTAGTTTCTCTTGTTAATTTCTTATTTTGCTCTCTTTTATGTTTATGAACAATTGTTGGATCTTGATTTCTTTTAATACAATTTCATGTTTCTATGTTTCTTTTATGTTGATCTCGCTTGCTATTATTGATTTCTTGCTCATGATGGTTATGGTTCCCTTTAATTCTTGCATTTTATGATGTTTACTTTTCTTGCACTCTAGGTGTTTGATAAAATGTTTCCTCTAGTTTTTGAGTAGTTCTCTTTACTCTTGGCCTAGGTGAAGTAATTAGTGATGCTTGAGTTATCTAATTTCTTTGATTGATTGATAATTGGAAGTTGCTAATTGATTTAGATACCACTAACGCTAGTCTTTCTCTTGGGAGTTGGCTAGGACTAGTGGAATCAAGTTGATTCATCCACTTGACTTTTCTCCATGGTTAGAGGTTAACTAAGTGGTAGCAATGGACAATTTGTGATCACAATTAAGGAGAATAACTAGGATAGGACTTCTAGTTCTCATATCTAGCCAAGAGCTTTGTTAGTTATTAGTTTATTTTTATTACTATTTACATTCCATGTCTCTTATCCCAAAAACCCCAAAATATACTTCATAGCCAATAATTGAGCACTTTATTGCAATTCCTTGTGAGACGACCCAGAGTCTAAATACTCCGGTTAATTCTTATTTGGGATTTGTTACATGTGACAACTCAAATTTTTTATGTGAGAATTGTTTGTTGGTTCGGAGCTTTGCTTACAACAAAATTCTTATATCTATAAGAAGGAAATCTAAACAGACACAACAATTTTCATTCATCATATCCCTATCCTCAAATACCACCCCAGCACTTTCACATAAGCGAAAAATAGTGCTAGGATAACCCAACCTAGCTCTAGGATCATTTTTCTCGGCTAACTTTCGAATGCCTTGAATAATGAGTTCATGAACCTTGATTTTCCCTCCTTTCAGTATGCATTGCACCATTGTTGCTCTCTTACGATTCACCTCCGAGTTGTTTCCGGCGGGGAGGATGGATCTTCTTACAATTTCGAACCATCCTTTAGTTTCAAGGATAAGGTCCCTCCCTTTTAATAAATTTGGGCTTTCCATGGGGTCTCTTACATCTGCTCCTTGTGTACAAATATCTTTCACAATCTGGTCATAATTGGGATCACTATTTATTCTGGATTGATAGCTTTCTTCCTCAAATGGTATGGTTCGTAGCTTCAACACCCTTATGATGGTCATTGGACTAAAATCCATCATCACTCCCCTTACAAAGCTTCTATAGGATTCATCCTCCTTATCTTGCCTTACTGTATTTGCATAAAATTCTCTAACGAGAGTTGCGCTCACTTTCGTAACCAGATCAGTAAGGAGTTCCCACCTTCTCTTTTCGACCTTCTCTGTGATCTCTGGACATTCCTTCTCTCTGAGTTGAAAACCCAGCTCGTATATTACCTCTTTGTCAGCCATCCACCCGAATTGTAGTGAATGGTGCAAGGTTCTGAATTTCTTTTCATCAAAAGGGGGTTGCTCCATGATGGGCAGATATTTTATACGCTTTTTGGGGGTAATTTCATGTAGATTTTAGTATGTTTTAGTTAGTTTTTAGTATAATTTTATTAGTTTTTAGGCAAAATTCATATTTCTGGACTTTACTATGAGTTTGTGTTTTTTTCTATAATTTCAGGTATTTTCTGGTTGAAATTGAGGGAGATGAGCAAAAATCTGATTTAGGCTGAAAAAGGACTACTAATGTTGTTGGATTCTGACCTCCCTGCACTCGGAATGGATTTTTTGGAGCTACAGGAGTCCAATTGGCGCGCTCTCAATTGGGTTGGAAAGTAGACATTTAGGGCTTTCCAGCAATATATAATAGTCCATACTTTGTGCGAAGATAGATGACGTAAACTGGCGTTCAACACCAGTTCCATGTTGTTGTCTGGCGTTCAGCGCCAGAAACAGGTTGCAAGTTGGAGTTCAATGCCAGAAACAGGTTACAACCTGGTGTTCAACTCCAGAAACAGCCCAGGCACGTGCGAAGCTTAAGTCTCAGCCCCAGCACACACCAAGTGGGCCCCAGAAGTGAATTTCTGCACTATCCATCTTAGTTTACTCATTTTCTGTAAACCTAGGTTACTAGTTTAGTATTTAAACAACTTTTAGAGATTTATTTTGTATCTCATGACATTTTTAGATCTGAATTTTTATACTCTTTGACGGCATGAGTCTCTAAACTCCATTGTTGGGGGTGAGGAGCTCTGCAGCGTCTCGATGAATTAATGCAATTATTTCTGTTTTCCATTCAAACATGCTTGTTCCTATCTAAGATGTTCATTCGCGCTTCACTATGCAGAAGGTGATGATCCATGACACTCATCACCTTCCTCAACCCATGAACGTGTGCTTGACAACCACCTTTGTTCTACATCAGATTGAATGAGTATCTCTTACATTTCTTAATCAGAATCTTCGTGGTATAAGCTAGAATTGATGGCGGCATTCATGAGAATCCGGAAAGTCTAAACCTTGTCTGTGGTATTCCGAGTAGGATTCAAGGATTGAATGACTGTGACGAGCTTCAAACTCGCGATTGTTGGGAGTGATGACAAATGCAAAAGAATCAATACATTCTATTCCGATATGATCGAGAACCAACAGATGATTAGCCGTGCTGTGACAGAGCATTTGGACCATTTTCATTGAGAGGATGAGAAGTAGCCATTGACAACGGTGACGCCCTACATACAGCTTGCCATGGAAGGAACTTTGCACTTTTGAAAGTGAGAAAGCATTATGTTACACAAATTCAGAGGACAAAGCATCTCCAAAACTCCAACATATTCTCCATTATTGAGTAACAATCACTTATTCCAAACACTTTCACGTTTTACAATTAAATTCAAATAACCTTATTGGCATTCTGACTAAGATTAATAAGATAACCATAGCTTGCTTCATACCAACAATCTCCGTGGGATCAACCCTTACTCACGTAAGGTATTACTTGGACGACCCAGTGCACTTGCTGGTTAGTTGTGCGGATCGCAAAAGGGTGATTGCAATTTCGTGCACCAAGTTTTTGGCGCCGTTGCCGGGGATTGTTCGAGTTTGAACAACTAAAGGTTTATTTTGTTGCTTAGATTAGGAATAATTTATTTTTGTCGCTATAGAGTCATTAAATCTGAGTCCTTTTTTTTTCTTTTCAAAAAATTTTCAAAAATATTATTTTTTCTTACAAATTTTTAATGTTTTATGTGAGTTTAGTTTTATATTTTAAGTTTGGTGTCAATTGCATATTTTATATTTCCCTTTAAATTTTCGAATTTGTGTTCCTTATTCTTCCTTGATCTTCAAGTTGTTCTTGTTTATTTTTCCTGTTTGATCTTTGGTTTTTCTTGTTCCGTGTCTTTTCTTGTTTTTCTTGTGCAATTTCAAAATATTAGTTTTCAAAAATATATTTTTTTATACAATATTAAAACACGTTACATTTATAAATCAGTTGGCTAGAGCGTTGGCTTATGTCCTTGGCAATTGGGTATCTTCCTTTTAAAATTTTTTTTTCAAAAATAATTTTTCTTTAATTAAATCTTGTGCCAAACTTTAAGTTTGGTGTTTTCTTGTTAATTTTTCTTTAATTTTTAAAAATTTATTTTGGTTTTCTAAAAATTTTAAGTTTGGTGTTCTTTCTTTTGTTCTTGTTGTTCTTGTGATTCTTCAAGGTGTTCCTGAGTCTTCCTTGTGTTTTGATCTTAAAATTTTTTAAGTTTGGTGTTTCTTGGTGTTTTCCCTCCAAAATTTTCGAAAACAAGGAGCATTAGATCTAAAAATTTTAAGTCTTGTGTCTTTTGTGTGTTTTTCTCTTTCTTCATAAAATTCAAAATTAAAAAAATATCTTTTCTTACTATTTTTAAGCCATATTTTCGGATTTTTTTTAAAATTCAGATTTCAATTTCAAAATTTTTCAAATCTTATCCTTTTAAGATTTAAAAAAAAATTATATCTTTTTCGAAAATATCCTAACCACTTTCTCTCTCCTCACTTTTTCGAAAATCTTCATAAAATATTTTTAAATTCCTTTTTTTATTTTATTTTTATTTTTATTTATTTTTATTTTATTTGGTTTTCTAATTTTTGAATTTTTATTTAATTTTCCATTTATTTTATTTAATCTTCCTTTTAATTTTAAATTTTAAAAAAAAAATTTAAATCCACATTACTTCCTTTACTCCAACATGGACCTAAGTGGAAGGGAACAGTCCAGAAGGACTCTGGGGTCATATGCTAACCCCACTACTGCTTCATATGGGAGTAGTATCTGTATACCCTCCATTGGAGTTAGTAGTTTTGAGCTGAACCCTCAGCTCATTATCATGGTGCAGCAAAGTTGCCAGTATTCCGATCTTCCACAGGAAGAACCTACAGAGTTTCTGGCACAGTTTTTACAAATTGTTGACACGGTACATGATAAAGAAGTAGATCAGGATGTCTACAGATTGTTACTGTTTCCATTTACCTGAAATCATAGAAAAACACACAAACTCCCAGTAATGTCCAGAAATGTGAATTTAACATAAAAACTAATGAAAACATCCCTAAAAGTAACTAGATCATACTAAAAACTACCTAAAAACAATGCCAAAAAGCGTATAAATTATCCGCTCATCACAACACCAAACTTAAATTGTTGCTTGTCCCCAAGCAACTGAAAATCAAATAGGATAAAAAGAAGAGAATATACTATAAATTCCAAAATATCAATGAATATTAATTCTAATTAGATGAGCGGGACTTGTAGCTTTTTGCTTCTGAACAGTTTTGGCATCTCACTTTTTCCTTTGAAGTTTAGAATGATTGGCATCTCTAGGAACTTAGAATTGCAGATAGTGTTATTGATTCTCCTAGTTAAGTATGTTGATTCTTGAACACAGCTACTTTTATGAGTCTTGGCCGTGGCCCTAAGCACTTTGTTTTCCAGTATTACCACCAGATACATAAATGCCACAGACACATAACTGGGTGAACCTTTTCAGATTGTGACTTAGCTTTGCTAAATTCCCCAGTTAGAGGTGTCCAAAGCTCTTAAGCACACTCTTTTTGCTTTGGATCACGACTTTAACCACTCAGTCTCAAGCTTTTCACTTGGACCTGCATGCCACAAGCACATGGTTAGGGACAGCTTGATTTAGCCGCTTAGGCCTGGATTTTATTTCCTTGGGCCCTCCTATCCATTGATGCTCAAAGCCTTGGATCCTTTTTACCCTTGCCTTTTGGTTTTAAGGGCTATTGGCTTTTTCTGCTTGCTTTTTCTTTTTCTTTCTATATTTTTTTTTCGCCACCTCTTCTTTTTTTTTTTTTTTCGCAAGCTTTTGTTTTTCACTGCTTTTTCTTGCTTCAAGAATCAATTCCATGATCTTTCAGATCATCAATAACATTTCTCTTTATTCATTATTCTTTCAAGAGCCAACAGTTTTAACATTCATAAACAACAAGATCAAAAATATGCACTGTTCAAGCATTCATTCAGAAAACAAAAAAGTATTGTCACCACATCAATATAATTAAACTAAATTCAAGGATAAATTCGAAATTCATGTACTTCTTGTTCTTTTGAATTAAAGCATATTTCATTTAAGAGAGGTGAAGGATTAATGGATTTTATTCATAGCTTTAAGACATGGTTACTACATACTAATGATCATGAAGTAGAGACACAAAATATAGATAAACATAACATAGAAACCAAAAAACAGAAAGAAATAAGAACAAGGAATGAATCCACCTTAGTGGCGTCTTCTTCTTGAAGGACCAACAATGTCCTTAAGCTCTTCTATGTCCCTTCCTTGCCTTTGTTGCTCCTCCCTCATTGCTCTTTGGTCTTCTCTTATTTCATGGAGAATGATGGAGTGCTCATGATGTTTCACCCTTAATTGTTCTACATTGTGGCTCAAATCTTCTAAGGAAGTGTTGAGTTGTTCCCAATAGTTGTTGGGAGGAAAGTGCATCCCTTGAGGCATCTCAGGGATTTCTTGATGATGAGCTTCCTCATGCATCTCTTGAGAACCGTGGAGGGTCTCTCTTGCTTGCTCCATCCTCTTCTTGGTGATGGGCTTATCCTCTTCAATGGAGATGTCTTCTTCTATGATAACTCTAGCTGAGTAACATAGATGGCAAATAAGGTGAGGAAAAGCTAGCCTTGCCATGGTGGAGGGCTTTTCGGCTATTTTGTAGAATTCATTGGAGATGACTTCATGAACTTCTACTTCCTCTCCAATCATGATGCTATGAATCATGATGGCCCGATCCACAGTAACTTCAGATCGGTTGCTAGTGGGAATGATGGAGCGTTGAATGAACTCCAACCATCCTCTAGCCACAGGCTTGAGGTCTAATCTTTTTAGTTGGACTGGCTTGCCTTTGGAGTCTCTTTTCCATTGAGCTCCTTCCACACATATGTCCATAAGGACTTGGTCCAACCTTTGATTAAAGTTGACCCTTCTAGTGTAGGAGCGTACATCTTCTTGCATCATGTAACGATCCTAGTTTTAGAAAATCAGATAATTAGTTATTTGTGATTTATTTTAAGAAAATTATTTTACTAAAGGTAATTAAATGGAGTTTCATCATAATTGGAGTTTAAATTAATTAGAATGTTTATATAAACTTTATTAGATATTTGGTATAATTGAAATTATAAGTTTGATAATTGAAAAATAAGAAAAGCATTGTATAATTTAATTTAAATAAGTTCTATTTTGAATGAATTATGTTATTAATTCGAACTCTTAGAAATTAATTTATTAGTTTATGAGATTGTTGGCAAGGATGTGGGTTTTGTCCCGCTTGCGTATTTATGATTATAAAAGAGAATAAAAAGCAGAGGACCTGTTGAAAGGTCATTTGTTGCTTGAGGCAACCCAAGAGATATTGATTTGTTGCTTGAGGCAACTCCTGAGATGTTTATGTGATGATCTGCTGCGTGAAGGCAGTCAAATAGATGGTGGTACGACCACTGAGAACGCTTTCCTGGGATACCTTGCTATAATGCTTTGCTGTAAGACAGAGGTTGCTTACAGAGGTATCAAGATTAGAGTGCTCCTGTAAGACAGAGGTTGCTTACAGTGAGTGTGTTATTGCACCTGTAAGACAAAGGTTGCTTACAGTGTGTTGGGCGTATATTGGCTAATAAGTGCCGCCCTGCAAGACAAAGGTTGCTTGCAGTGGATACCCTGCAAGACAAAGGTTGCTTGCAGTGGTTATTGCCAACAGGAAAGCCTTATCCAGACAAAGGTTGCTGGGTAACGTCGGGAGCGGGTATGTAACCGACAAATGAGCTCATTACCTGCACTAGGGATAGACATGCATTATCCTTGTGTGTGCATTTGCATTTGATTGGGTTTGCTCGTTGTACTTCTCTGTGATTGTGCTGTTTGCCTTGTTGTGACTTGTTTGTGTGCTGAATTGAATCTTTTGTTAGTGCTATTAGTTGGTGAATGTATGATGATGATTAAGAATTGATGTTGTGATTGAAAATTATCTGAGGTTGAAAAATGCTTAAAGTGACCAGTTTTATATTTTGGAATTTGTTTTAAGCTTAGATTTTTGAAAGAGGTAAATAATTAGTAAAGTAAAACCAAAAGAGTAGTATTTCCAAAAAAGAGTTTGACAAAACTATAGTTTCCTTGAGTATATTAATTATTTGCATTCTATTTCATTACTTTTACGGCATTCCCATTCCCTACTGAGAACGTGTGGTTTGTTCTCACCCCAAAATCTTCCACCCTTTCAGTGACACAGGTTTGAAGACCCAGTTTGAAGCTGCGGGAGATTATAGATCTTATTTATAAGTTAAGCTTATGACTTGAGTTATTTTCATAAAATTTCCCTCGCCCTTGTTACTTTAATTTTTATTTTATAAAGAGGGATAGGATTTGTATGTGAGTTTTATTTGAAATCTTTTGTATGACAAATATTATTATTAATAATTATGTGATTATTATTACTTGGTGATGCTTGCTATACGATTTTAATTATCAAAAACAAAATTTTCTGGTATCTTTACTAAAACTGGATCGCAATATCGAACTAGAGGCTCAATAGTAAATAGTTAATAAAGGAAAGCAGGTTGGTAACGCCTTACTTTCGGTACGATCATGACGTTCTGGAAGTTGGGTCGTTACACATCATGGGCAAGTGGAATGCCAACCTCACATTTTCCAGACTAAAATCTAAGTATTTCCCCCGAACCATTGTGAGATTATTCTTTGGACTCGGGTTCATACTTTGATCATGGTTCCTAGTGATCCATGCATTGGCATAGAACTCTTGAACCATTAAGATTCTGACTTGTTGCATGGGGTTGGTTAGGACTTCCCAACCTCTTCTTCAGATCTCATGTCGGATTTCCGGATACTCATTTTTCTTGAGCTTGAAAAGGACCTCAGGGATCACCTTCTTCTTTGCCACAACATCATAGAAGTGGTCTTGATGGCTTTTGGAGATGAATCTTTCCATTTCCCATGACTCGGAGGTGGAAGCTTTTGTCTTCCCTTTTCCTTTTCTAGAGGATTCTCCGGCCTTAGGTGCCATTAATGGTAATGGAAAAACAAAAAGCTTATGCTTTTACCACACCAAACTTAAAATATTGCTCGCCCTCAAGCAAGAGAAGAAAGAAGAGAAGAAGAAGAAAAAGAAAATATTGAGGAGAAGGGAGAGATGGTGTTTCGGCCAAGGTATAGAAGAGGGGGTTGTGTTGTGTGAAAATGAAGTGGAATGGAAGGGTTTATATAGGGAAAGGGGAGAGGGTAGGTTCGGCCATTTTATGGTGGGTTTGGGTGGGAAAGATTTTTGAATTTTGGATGTAGGTGGGGTTTATGGGGAAGAGTGGATGGATGTGAGTGGTGAATAGGTGATGGGGAAGAGAGATTGAGGTGATTGGTGAAGGGTTTTGGGAAGTGTGATATGGAGAAGAGTGTAAATAGGATTAGGAGGTAAGGTGGGAATATGTTAGGTGGGGATCCTGTGGGGTCCACAGATCCTGAGGTGATCTTGTGGGGTCCACAGATCCTGAGGTGTCAAGGAATTCCATCCCTGCACCAAATAGGCATGTAAAATGCCTTTGCATACCATTCTGGCGTTTAAACGCCGAGGTGATGCACGTTCTGGGCGTTCAACGCCCATGTAAAGCATGTTCTGGGCGTTCAACGCCCATATGTAGCATGTTTCTGGCGTTGAACGCCAGTTCCATGCTTGTTACTGGCGTTCAGCGCCAGCTTTCCTTAAGGCACATTCCTGGCGTTCAAACGCCAGAATGTTGCTTGTTTCTGGCGTTCAGCGCCAGATTCATGCTCTGTTCTGGCGTTGAACGCCAGCCAGATACTCCTTACTGGCGTTTGAACGCCAGTCTGTCCTTCCTCCAGGGTGTGATTTTTTTTTCTGCTGTTTTTGATTCTGTTTTTAATTTTTATATTTTTTTCGTGACTCCACATGATCATGTACCTACTAAAACACAAAATAACAATAAAATAAAATAAAATAAAAATTAGATAAATAAAATTGGGTTGCCTCCCAACAAGCGCTTCTTTAATGTCAATAGCTTGACATTGGGCTCTCATGGAGCCACAAGGTGATCAGGTCAATGTTGTATAGTCCCAACACCAAATTTAGAGTTTGGATATGGGGTCTTAACACCAAACTTAGAGTTTGGTTGTGGCCTCCCAACACCAAACTTAGAGTTTGACTATGGGGGCTCTTCTTGACTCTGAACTGAGAGAAGCTCTTCATGCTTACTCTCTTTTGTCACAGAGGGATGGCCATGTGCCTTAAACATAAGGTAGTCCCCATTCAATTGAAGGACTAATTCCCCTCTGTTAACATCTATCACAGCTTCTGCTGTGGCTAGGAAAGGTCTTCCAAGGATGATGCATTCATCCTCTTCCTTCCTAGTGTCTAAGATTATGAAATCAGCAGGGATGTAAAGGCCTTCAACCTTTACTAACACGTCCTCTACTATTCCATAAGCTTGTCTCAATGACTTGTCTACCAGTTGTAATGAGAACAAGGCAGGTTGTACCTCAATGATCCCCAGCTTCTCCATTACAGAGAGTGGCATAAGATTTATCCCTAACCCTAGATCACATAGAGCTTTTTCAAAGGTCATGGTGCCTATGGTACAAGGTATTAAGAACTTGCCAGGATCTTGTCTCTTTTGAGGTAAAATTTGCTGAATCCAGGTGTCTAGTTCCCCAATGAGCAAGGGAGGTTCATTTTCCCAAGTCTCATTACCAAACAACTTGGTATTCAGCTTCATGATAGCTCTTAAATATTGAGAAACTTGCTCTCCAGTCACATCTTTATCCTCTTCAGAGGAAGAATAGTCTTCAGAGCTCATGAATGGCAGAAGGAGATTTAATGGAATCTCTATGGTCTCTATATGAGCCTCAGATTCCTTTGGATCCTTAATAGGAAACTCCTTCTTGCTTGAGGGACGTCCCAGGAGGTCTTCCTCACTAGGATTTTCGTCCTCCTCCTCCCTTGTGCATTCGGCCATATTGATTATATCAATGGCCTTGCACTCTCCTTTTGGATTCTCTTCTGTATTGCTTGGGAGAATACTGGGAGGAGTTTCAATGACTTTCTTACTCAGCTGGCCTACTTGTGCCTCCAGATTTCTGATGGAGGATCTTGTTTCACTCATGAAACTGAAAGTGGCCTTTGACAAATCAGAGACTAGATTGGCTAAATTAGAAGTGTTTTATTCAGAATTCTTTGTCTGTTGCTGAGAAGATGATGGAAAAGGCTTGCTATTGCTCAGCCTATTGCGTCCACCATTGTTAAAGCCTTGTTGAGGCTTTTGTTGATCCTTCCATGAGAAATTTGGATGATTTCTCCATGATGAATTATAGGTGTTTCCATAAGGTTCACCCATGTAATTAACCTCTGCCATTGCAGGGTTCTCAGGATCATAAGCTTCTTCAGAAGCTGCCTCTTTAGTACTATTGGATGCATTTTGCCATCCATTTAGACTTTGAGAAATCATGTTGACTTGCTGAGTCAACACTTTGTTCTGAGCCAATATGGCATTCAGAGCATCAATTTCAAGAACTCCTTTCTTCTGAGGTATCCCATTATTCACGGAATTCCTCTCAGAAGTGTACATAAATTGGTTATTTGCAACCATGTCAATGAGTTCTTGAGCTTTTGCAGGTGTTTTCTTTAGGTGAATTGATCCACCTGCAGAATGGTCCAATGACATTTTCGAAAATTCAGATAGGCCATAGTAGAATATATCTAATATGGTCCATTCTGAAAACATGTTAGATGGACATCTTTTGGTCAGCTGCTTGTATCTTTCCCAAGCTTCATAGAGGGATTCACCATCTTTTTGTTTGAAGGTCTGAACATCCACTCTAAGCTTGCTCAGCTTTTGAGGAGGAAAGAATTTATCCAAGAAGGCTGTGACCAGCTTATCCCAAGAGTCCAGGCTATCCTTAGGTTGTGAATCCAACCATATTCTAGCTCTGTCTCTTACGGCAAAAGGGAAAAGCATGAGTCTGTAGACTTCAGGATCAACTCCATTCATCTTAACAGTCTTACAAATATGCAAGAACTCAGTTAAAAACTGATAAGGATCTTCAGATGGAAGTCAATAAAACTTGCAGTTCTGTTGCATTAAAGCAACTAGTTGAGGCTTAAGCTCAAAATTATTGGCTCCAATGGCAGGAATGGAGATGCTTCTTCCATCAAATTTGGACGTTGGCTTTGTGAAGTCACCAAGCATTCTCCTTGCATTATTATTATTTTCGGCTACCATCTCCTTCTCTTGTTCTAATGTTTCTGAAAGGTTACCTTTAGATTGTTGTAACTTAGCTTCTCTTAATTTTCTCTTCAGAGTCCTTTCAGGTTCTGGATCAATTTCAACAAGAGTGCCTTTTTCCTTGTTCCTGCTCATATGAAAGAGAAGAAAACAAGAAAAGAAGAGGAATCCTCTATGTCACAGTATAGAGATTCCTTTATGTTAGTAGAAGAAGAAAGGGGAGAAGAATGTAGAAGAGTGGGTTCAGATATTTAGATGGAGAGAGGTGAAGAGAAGTGTTAGTAATTAAATAATTAAATAGAATAAGTGAGAAGGGATAGAAAATTCGAAAATAATTTTAAAAAGGGGTTAGTAATTTTCAAAAATTAAAGATAAGATATAATTAAAAATAAAATTTAGAACAAAAAGAATTTTTGAAAAAGAGGTGAGATATTTTCGAAAATTAGAGAGGGAAAAGTAGTTAGGTGGTTTTGAAAAAGATAAGAGACAAACAAAAAGTCAAATAGTTAGTTGAAAAAGATATTAAAATCAAATTTTAAAAAGATAAGAAGATAAGAAGTTAGATAAGATATTTTAAAATCAAATTTTGAAAAAGATAAGATATAAAAGATAAGATAAGATATGTTTGAAAAAGATTTAATTTTTAAATTAAAATTAATTACTAACAAGAAACTAAAAGATAAGATTCTAGAACTTAAAGATTGAACCTTTCTTAACAAGCAAGTAACAAACTTCAAATTTTTGAATTAATCACATTAATTGTTAGCTAATTTTCGAAAATTTGATATAAAGGTAAGAAAATGATTTTGAAAATATTTTGAAAAAGATTTTTGAAATTTTCGAAAATTAGAAAAAAATGAAAAGGATATAATTTTTGAAAAAGATTTTGAAAAGATAAGATTTTTAAAATTGAAAATTTGACTTGACTTGTAAGAAACAACTAATTTTGAAAATTTTTGACCAAGTCAACCCAAAATTTCGAAAATTTGGAGAGAAAAAAGGAAAAGATATATTTTTTATTTTTGAATTTTTTAATTATGAGAGAAAAAAACATAAAAATGACTCACAACATAAAAATTATGAATCAAAATTCATGATGCATGCAAGAACACTATGAATGTCAAGATGAACACCACGAACACTTTGAAGATCATGATGAACATCAAGAACATATTTTTGAAAAATTTTTGATGCAAAGAAAACATGCACGACACCAAACTTAGAAAATTTTAATGCATGGATTCTAACAAACGAAAAATGCACATGAAAAACAACAAACAACACAAAACAAGAAAACATCAAGATCAAACAAGAAGACTTGTCAAGAACGTCTTGAAGATCATGAAGAACACTATGAATGCATGGAATTTTCTAAAAATGCAAGAAAAAATTTTAAAAGCATGCAATTGACACCAAACTTAAAAATTGACTCAAGACTCAAACAAGAAACACAAAATATTTTTGGTTTTTATGATTTTCTAATTTTTTTGGATTTTTATTAATTTTTTCGAAAATAAAGTTTGGAAAAACGAAAAAGAAAAGAAAAATTTTGAAAAAGATTTTTGAAAAGAAAATTACCTAATCTGAGCAACAAGATGAACCGTTAGTTGTCCATACTCGAACAATCCCCGGCAACGGCGCCAAAAACATGGTGGACGAAATTGTGATCAACAATAATGGCTCTTTGGCATGTGCATAAAAAATTAACTCAGCACTTTCTTTCCACAACTCCGTTCAACTTAACCAGCAAGTGTACTGGGTCATCCAAGTAATACCTTACGTGAGTAACGGTCGATCCCACATAGATTGTTGGTATGAAGCAAGCTATGGTCACCTTGTAAATCTCAGTTAGGCAGATTAAATGGTTTATGATGAGTTGAAAATTAATAATAAACAGAAAATAAAATAGGATAGAAATACTTATGTAAATCAATAGTGGGAATTTCAGATAGGCGTATGGAGATGTTGTGCTCCTCTTGAATCTCTACTTTCTTATTACATTCATCCAATCCTTCTTACTCCTTTCCATGGCAAGCTGTATGTAGGGCATCACCGTCTTCAATGGCTACTTTTCATCCTCTTGGGAAAATGGTCTTATACGCTGTCACTGCATGGCTAATCGTCTGGAGGCATCACCCTTGTTCATGGTTACATCCCATCCTCTCAGTGAAAATGGTCCAAATACTCTGTCACAGCACGGCTAATCCTCTGTCGGTTCTCAATCAGGTTGGAATAGAATCCCCTGATTCTTTTGCGTCTGTCACTAACGCCCAGCCTTCAGGAGTTTGAAGCTCGTCACTGTCATTCAATACCGAATCCTACTCTGAATACCACAGACAAGGTTAGACTTTCCGGATTCCCGGGATCCTACTCGGAATACCACAGACAAGGTTAGACTTTTTGGATCCCCATGAATGCCGCCATCTATCTAGCTTATACCACGAAGATTCTGTTGGGGAATCTAAGAGATATGCGCCCGGCCTAAAGTAGAACGGAAGTGGTTGTCAGTCACGCGCGTTCATAGGTGAGAATGATGATGAGTGTCATGGATCATCACATTCATCAAGTTGAAGTGCAACGTATATCTTGGAATAAGAATAAAAGAGAATTGAATATAAAGTAATGGTAATTGTATTGAAACTTGAGGTACAGCAGAGCTCCACACCCTTAATCTATGGTGTGCAGAAACTCCACCGTTGAAAATACATAAGTGAAAGGTTCAGGCATGGCTGAATGGCCAGCCCCCATGATCTGAGAACTAATCGTCCCAAGATGTTCCTTAGATTTAAAGTGATCAAAAGATGTCTAATACAATAGTTAAATGTCCTATATATACTAGACTTGCTACTAAGGTTTACATGAGTAAGTAATTGATGCATAAATCCACTTCTGGGGCCCACTTGGTGTATGCTTGGGCTGAGCTTGATCTATCCATGAGCTGAGGCTTTTCTTGGAGTTGAACGCCGAGTTATAGCATGTTTCTGGCGTTTAACTCCGGGTTATGACGTGTTTCTGGCGTTTAACTCCAGACCACAGCATGTACTTGGCGTTGAGCGCCACTTTACGTCATCAATTTCCGAATAAAGTATGGACTATTATATATTTTTGGAAAGCTCTGGATGTCTACTTTCCAACGCCGTTCAGAGCGCGCCATTTTGAGTTCGGTAGCTCCAGAAAATTCATTTCGAGTGCAGGGAGGTCAGATTCCAACAACATCAGCAGTCCTTTTGTCAGCCTTTTTTCAGAGTTTTGCTCAAGTCCCTCAATTTCAGCCAGAATTTACCTGAAATCATAGAAAAACACACAAACTCCCAGTAAAGTCCAGAAATGTGAATTTAACATAAAAACTAATGAAAACATCCCTAAAAGTAACTAGATCATACTAAAAACTACCTAAAAACAATGCCAAAAAGCGTATAAATTATCCGCTCATCAATCAGCAACTGGATTTTCTAACAAAACAGCTAGCCGAATTCAAGGAGATACTGCAAGAAACAAGAATGGCTAATATGAATATGGAAGTACAATTGAAGCAAACAGAACAGCAATTATCAAAACAAATAACAGAAGAGTGCCAAACAGTTCAATTAAGAAGTGGGAAAATATTAAATACCTCATTTCAAGATAGTAGGAAGCCAAGAAATGAGCAAACTACCCAAAATCCATCTGAGGACAATAAGAGCCCAGAGAGGAATAATTCTGGCGCTCAAACTCCAGAAAATGGGTGGAAAGCTGGCGTTGAACGCCCAAACCATGCTCAGTCCTGGCGTTCAACGCCAGAAACAAGCAAGGAATTGGCGTTGAACGCCCAAAGGAAGCACAGTTCTGGCGTTCAAATGCCAGAAACAGGTAAGGAGTTGGTGTCTAACGCCACTCCATCTTCCACCCCTGGCATTCAAACGCTAGTGGGAGATCAGACACATACAAATGCTGATAGCAACCCCTCTAAAAAGGCTTCTCAATCCACATCTGTAGGCAATAAACCTGAAGCAACTAAGGTTGAGGAATACAAAGCTAAAATGCCTTATCCTCAAAAACTCCGCCAAGCAGAACAGGATAAGCAATTTGCCCGCTTTGCAGACTATCTCAGGACTCTTGAAATAAAGATTCTGTTTGCAGAGGCACTTGAGCAAATACCCTCTTATGCTAAGTTCATGAAAGAGATCTTAAGTCATAAGAAGGATTAGAGGGAAACTGAGAAAGTTTACCTTACTGAAGAATGCAGTGTAGTCATTTTGAAAAGCTTACCTAAGAAGCTTAAAGATCCGGGAAGCTTTATGATACCATGCACATTAGAAGGTACTTGTACCAAGAAAGCTCTATGTGATCTTGGGGCAAGTATTAACCTAATACCTTCAGCTACTATCAAAAAGCTTGGGTTGACTGATGAAGTTAAACCAACCCGGATATGTCTCCAACTTGCTTATGACTCCATTAAATACCCATCAGGCGTAATTGAAGACATGATTGTCAAGGTTGGGCCATTTGCCTTTCCCACTGACTTTGTGGTGCTGGAAATGGAGGAGCACAAGAGTGCAACTCTCATTCTAGGCAGACCTTTCCTAGCAACTGGACGAACCCTCATTGACGTCCAAAAAGGAGAAGTGATCCTGAGAGTCAATGAGGACGAGTTTAAGTTGAATGTTGTCAAAGCTATGCAACATCCAGACACCCAAAATGACTGCATGAGCATTGATATTATTGACTCTCTAGTGAAAGAGGTCAATATGACTGAGAGTCTCGAGTCAGAGCTAGAAAATATCTTTAAAGATGTTCAGCCTGATTTGGAGGAACCAGAGAGAATAATAGAACCTCTGAAAATCCCTCAGGAAGAGGATAAACCTCCCAAACCCGAGCTCAAACCATTACCACCATCCCTGAAATATGCATTTCTGGGAGAAGGTGATACCTTTCCTGTAATCATAAGCTCTACCTTAGAGTCACAGGAAGAGGAAGCACTAATTCAAGTGCTAAGGACACACAAGACAATTCTTGGGTGACCCATCAGTGATCTTAAGGGCATTAGCCCAGCCAGATGCATGCATAAGATCCTATTGGAGGGTGACGCTAAGCCAGTGGTTCAACCACAGAGGCGGCTGAATCCAGCCATGAAGGAGGTGGTGCAGAAGGAGGTCACTAAATTACTAGAGGCTGTGATTATTTATCCCATTTCTGACAGCCCCTGGGTAAGCCCTGTCCAGGTTGTCCCTAAGAAGGGTGGCATGACAGTGGTTCATAATGAAAAAAATGAACTGGTTCCTACAAGAACAGTTACAGGGTGGCGTATGTGTATTGATTACAAAAGGCTGAATACAGCTACCAGAAAGGATCATTTTCCTTTACCATTCATAGACCAGATGCTAGAAAGACTAGCAGGTCACGAATACTACTACTTCCTGGGTGGATATTCAGGTTATAATCAAATTGCAGTAGACCCCCAAGATCAAGAGAAAACAGCATTCACATGTCCATCTGAAGTATTTGCATACAGAAGGATGCCATTTGGCCTGTACAATGCACCTGCAACCTTTCAAAGGTGCATGCTCTCTATTTTCTTTGATATGATGGAAAAATTTCTGGAAGTCTTCATGGATGACTTTTCAGTATTTGGAGACTCATTCAGCTCCTGTCTTGACCATCTAGCACTTGTTCTAAAGAGGTGCCAAGAGACTAACATGGTTTTAAACTGGGAAAAATGTCACTTTATGGTGACTGAAGGAATTGTCCTTGGGCACAAAATTTCAAACAAGGGAATAGAGGTGGATCAAGCTAAGGTAGAGGTAATTGAAAAATTACCACCACCTGCCAATGTTAAGGCAATTAGAAGCTTTCTGGGGCATACAGGACTCTATAGGAGGTTTATAAAAGATTTTTCAAAAATTGCCAAACCTCTGTATAATCTGCTAGCTGCTGACACGCCATTTATCTTTGATAAGGAGTGTCTACAGGCATTTAAGACTCTAAAAGCTAAGCTAGTCACAACACCATTCATCTCTGCACGAGACTGGACATTACCATTTGAATTGATGTGTGATGCCAGTGACCATGTCATTGGTGCAGTGTTGGGACAAAGGCATGAGAAGCTTCTGCACGTCATTTACTATGCCAGTCGTGTTTTAAATGACACACAGAAGAACTACACAACCACAGAAAAAGAGTTACTTTTAGTGGTTTACGCCATTGACAAGTTTAGATCTTATTTAGTAGGATCAATAGTGATTGTGTACACTGACCATGCTGCTCTTAAATATCTACTCACAAAACAGGATTCAAAACCCAGACTCATTAAGTGGGTGTTGCTTCTGTAAGAGTTTGATATAGAAATAAGAGACAAAAAAGGGACAGAGAACCAAGTAGCAGATCACCTATCCCGAATAGAACCAGTAGAAGGGGCGTCCTTCCCTCTTACTGAGATCTTTGAAAACTTTTCGGATGAGCAACTCTTTGCCATCCAGGAAGTGCCATGGTTTGCAGACATTGCAAACTATAAGGCAGTGAGATTCATACCCAAAGAGTACAGTAGGCAGCAAACAAAAAAATTGATCACGAATGCAAAGTACTATCTTTGGGATGAACCATATCTCTTCAAGAGATGTGCAGATGGAGTAATCCGTAGATGTGTGCCTAAAGAAGAAGCACAGAAGATCCTCTGGAACTACCATAGATCACAGTATGGAGGACATTTTGGAAGTGAGCGAACAACCACAAGAGTCCTCCAATGTGGCTTTTACTGTCCTACTCTCTACAAAGACTCCTGAGTGTTTGTACTTAATTGGGACAGTTGCCAAAGATCTGGCAATCTGCCTCACAGTTATGCCATTCCTCAACAAGAAATCTTGGAGATTGAGTTGTTTGATGTATGGGGTATTGACTTCATGGGACCTTTTCCACCATCATACTCAAATACTTATATTCTGGTGGTAGTGAATTATGTATCCAAATGGGTGGAAGCTATTGCAACACCCACTAATGATACTAAGCCAGTGCTGAAATTCCTCCAGAAACACATCTTCAGCAGATTTGGTATCCTAGAGTACTAATCAGTGATGGGGGGGCACTCATTTTTGCAATAAACAGCTTTACTTTGCTTTGGTTCGATATGGAGTTAGCCATAGGGTGGCCACTCCATATCATCCACAGACAAATGGGCAAGCTAAAATCTCTAATAGAGAACTTAAAAGAATCCTGGAACGGACTGTGATTAACTACAGAAGGGATTGGGCAAGAAGATTGGATGATGCTCTGTGGGCATACAGAACAGCATTCAAGACTCCTATAGAAACTTCTCCATACCAGCTTGTGTATGGAAAAGCCTGTCACTTTCCAGTGGAACTGGAGCATAAAGCCTATTGGGCAACCAGATTCCTAAACCTTGATGCCAATTTAGCTGGAGAAAAGCGATTGCTCAAGTTAAATGAGCTAGAGGAATTTAGACTTAATGCTTTCAAAAATACAAAAATTTACAAAGAGAAAGCAAAAAGATGGCATGATAAGAAGTTGTCATCCATAGTCTTTGAGCCAGGGCAGAAAGTTCTACTATTTGATTCTAGGCTCAGATTATTCCCCGGGAAATTGAAATCCCGGTGGAGAGGACCATATGTGATTACAAGTGTGTCACCATATGGATACACAGAGCTTCAGGATAATGATTCTAACAAAAAGTTCATTGTTAATGGACAGAGAGTCAAACATTATCTTAAAAGTAATTTTGAGCAAGAATGCTCAAAACTGAGACTTGATTAAATCTCACTAGTAGTCCAGCTAAAGACAATAAACAAGCGCTTGCTAGGAGGCAACCCAGTCATGAGTTTATTTGTAATTTTAATTTTAAATTAGATAATACATTTCAGTGAATGATATAGAGTTACAGAAGGGTTTAGAGGATAAAACAGCAAAAAGAAGCTCACTGGTGCGAAAAAGCCAGTAAGAGCTATTTTGGGCGTTATACGCCCAAAAGAAGCATCTACTGGGCGTTCAACGCCAGTAGAGATAGCCATCTGGGCATTAAACGCCAGAAAGAAGCATCTTTTGGGCGTTAAACGCCAGAAAGAAGCACCTTTTGGGCGTTTAACGCCAGATTTACAGAGTCCTGGGCGATCAGAAAAACGCCCAGTGACAAAGGAGTTTCTGGCGTTCAACGCCAACTAGAAGCAACAGCTGGGCGTTGAATGCCCAGGAGAAGCTACAGATGGGCGTTTGGGCGTTTAACGCCCAAAACATGCAGCGTTTGGGCGTTTAACGCCAGGATTATGGGGAGGAGGTAATTTCGTTTTCAATTCAAATTTTTTCCAACTTTCATGTTTCAATTCATGATTTCTTGCATAAACATGTTACAAACTCTCATCTTTCAACTTCAATTTCAAAAAATTTTAATCCGAAACATATTTCTTGATTTTTCTTTAATTTCTTTTCAAATCTTTTTCAAAACTCATCTATCTTTTTAAATTCTTTTCAAATCTTTTTAATTTCTTCTCATATCTTTTTCAACTTATCATATCTTTTGAATTTTGAAATTGCCTCTCCTTCTATTCCTCTCCTTTCCTTTCTTTTGCTTGAGGACAAGCAAACCTATAAGTTTGGTGTGATTTGCCATGATCACTGAGCTAAAACTCATCAAGATCATGGCACCTAAGGGAACAGGAAGAGCAAGGATGTGATTTGAAGGAACTGAAGCGTCAAAAATTATCTCTTGAAGGATCAAGCACCCCACAGACTAGAGGAACACCCACTTCCCAAAATAAAGGTTGTTGAGTCCTAATCTTTGCCTTAACTCTGTGATAACTGTTCTTATTATGAATTTACCTTAGAAGTTATATATTAGTAGTAGTAATTAGTATCTCTATTTTGATTTTATTTCCAATTAAGTTATAATTTATTTTTCTCATCATCATCAAACATGAATAAAATAGTAGATTTTTACAATAAAGAGGCAATTTAATTTTTTTGAGTTCTTAATAAGGAAAATTCTAATTATTTATATGTGGTGGCAATACTTTTTGTCTTCTGAATGAATGCTTGAACAGTACATATTTTTTATATTGAATTTTATGAATGTTAAAATTGTTGGCTCCTGAAAGAATGATGAACAAGAGAATGTTATTGATGATCTGAAAAATCATGAAATTGATTCTTGAAGCAAGAAAAAGCAGTGAAAAACAAGCTTGCGAAAAAAAAGCAAAAGAGGTAGAAAAAGCCAATAGCCCTTTAAAACAAAAGGCAAGGGTGAAAAGGATCCAAGGCTTTCAGCATCAATGGATAGGAGGGCCCAAGGAAATAAATCCAGGCCTAAGCGGCTAAATCAAGCTGTCCCTAACCATGTGCTTGTGGCATGCAGGTCCAAGTGAAAGGCTTGAGACTGATTGGTTAAAGTCGTGATCCAAAGCAAAAGAGTGTGCTTAAGAACTCTGGACACTTCTAATTGGGGACTCTAGCAAAGCTAAGTCACAATTGAAAAAGGTTCACCCAGTTATGTGTCTGTGGCATTTATGTATCCGGTGGTAATACTGGAAAACAAAGTGCTTAGGGCCACGGCCAAGACTCATAAAGTAGCTGTGTTCAAGAATCAACATACTAAACTAGGAGAATCAATAATACTATCTGAATTCTGAGTTCCTATGGATGCCAATCATTCTGAATTTTAAAGGATAAAGTGAGATGCCAAAACTGTTCAGAAGCAAAAAGCTACTAGCCCCGCTCATCTAATTAGAATCTGAGCTTCACTTAAAACTCTGAGATATTATTGCTTCTTAAGTTCTTTTTATCCTATCTTATTTATCTAGTTGCTTGGGGACAAGCAACAATTTAAGTTTGGTGTTGGGATGAGCGGATATTTTATACGCTTTTTGGGGGTAATTTCATGTAGATTTTAGTATGTTTTAGTTAGTTTTTTAGTATAATTTTATTAGTTTTTAGGAAAAATTCATATTTCTGGACTTTACTATGAGTTTGTGTGTTTTTCTATAATTTCAGATATTTTCTGGCTAAAATTGAGGGAGCTGAGCAAAAATCTGATTTAGGCTGAAAAAGGACTACTAATGCTATTGGATTCTGACCTCCTTGTACTCGGAATGGATTTTTTGGAGCTACAGAAGTCCAATTGGCGCGCTCTGAATTGGGTTGAAAAGTAGACATCCAGAGCTTTCCAGCAATATATAATAGTCTATACTTTACGCGAAGATAGATTATGTAAACTGCTGTTCAACGCCAGTTCCATGTTGCAGTCTGGCGTTCAGCGCCAGAAACAGGTTGCAAGTTGGAGTTCAACGCCAGAAACAGGTTACAACCTGGCGTTCAACTCCAGAAACAGCCCAGGCACATGAGAAGCTTAAGTCTCAGCCCCAGCACACACCAAGTGGACCCTAGAAGTGGATTTCTGCACTATCCATCTTAGTTTACTCATTTTCTGTAAACCTAGGTTACTAGTTTAGTATTTAAACAACTTTTAGAGATTTATTTTGTATCTCATGACATTTTTAGATCTGAATTTTTATACTCTTTGATGGCATGAGTCTCTAAACTCCATTGTTGGGGGTAAGGAGCTCTGCAGCGTCTCGATGAATTAATGCAATTATTTCTGTTTTCCATTCAAACATGCTTGTTCCTATCTAAGATGTTCATTCGCGCTTCACTATGAAGAAGGTGATGATTCGTGACACTCATCACCTTCCTCAACCCAGGAACGTGTGCCTGACAACCACCTCCGTTCTACATCAGATTGAATGAGTATCTCTTAGATTTCTTAATCAGAATCTTTGTGGTATAAGCTAGAATTGATGGCGGCATACATGAGAATCCGGAAAGTCTAAACCTTGTCTGTGGTATTCTGAGTAGGATTTAAGGATTGAATGGCTGTGACGAGTTTCAAACTCACGATTGTTGGGCGTGATGACAAACGCAAAAGAATCAATGGATTCTATTCCGACATGATCGAGAACCAACAGATGATTAGCGATGCTGTGACAGAGCATTTGGACCATTTTCACTGAGAGGATGGGAAGTAGCCATTGACAACGGTGACGCCCTACATACAGCTTGCCATGGAAGGAACTTTGCACTTTTGAAAGTGAGGAAGCATTATGTTACACGAATTCAGAGGACAAAGCATCTCCAAAACTCCAACATATTCTCCATTATTGAGTAACAATCACTTATTCCAAACACTTTCACTTTTTACAATTAAATTCAAATAACCTTATTGGCATCCTGACTAAGATTAATAAGATAACCATAGCTTGCTTCATACCAACAATCTCCGTGGGATCGACCCTTACTCACGTAAGGTATTACTTGGACGACCCAGTGCACTTGCTGGTTAGTTGTGCGGATTGCAAAAGTGTTGCAATTTCGTGCACCACTCCATAGGCTCTTTTGCTTGTCTTCTTTTAGAGTTGGGTGATGCCATAGGTAGGGAGTGGTATATAGAGATATTGAGAAATGTGATTTGATGATAGACTTTGGCCAAGTGTGGAGAGGGTATTGCGATTGTTCCTAATGGAAGAATGGGTGGAGTTTGGAATATGTACTAGTTTTGGTTACATGAGGTGAGAGCTATTTATATGGAAGAGTGGTGGCAAATAGAGGGTGTGGATTGATCGTATATGCCAAGAATAGATGGTTGGGGTTTGAAATGAGATGGGCACGAGGATCACCAATTTTATGGGGTGGTTGGTTCGGTCTCCAAGGGCATTCTCTCTTCAATGTTGCATGCCCACACTTCCTAAGGCACTCTATTCGAAGACATGTGTCTACTCCCCTTTATGAAGAGGCTAAACCTCTCTTCTTGGTTTGTCCCATCAATTCCATCCAATCCTTTCTTCATTTCCTATGCAAGATAATAAAAGAAGAGCAAAAGACAGGTCTATTTGTGGCAGCAAAATAAAAATTGGGACTAACTACTTTTTAAATTTTTATTTTAGACAAACTAAGTGCTATTCATGAATTTAAATAAATGGACTTCCTAGGATTTATGTATGCAACATTAGTGACACCAAACTTAGTTTGTGACCATGTAGTGCAAGAAGAGTTGATCAAGGCTCCTAAGACAGGTATGATATGATTTTTATATATCCTCTTAGTGTGCCTTGAACACAAAACTTGTTCTTCACTATATGTTACACACAAGGATTCACTTGGGTGTCCGTCAAAATTGAGTTGAAATTCATCAGCCTTGCTTTATTACTACTGTCAAAGACATAAACAAATCAAAAGAAAGGGTATAAAACATGGATTGCCTCCTATGAAGCGCTTCTTTAACGTCATTAGCTTGACGATTGGCCTTTGTCAGGGTGGTTGGTAGTGCCTCAAGTCTTCCACTCTTACAGTAAATCGATCTCCAGTGGCTTCCTTGAGAATCTCCACATATTCCAAGGAGAGGATTCTACTGATGGTATATACTTGAGGTAGCTGAGATGGAATGGTAGGGAGATGAGGTGGGATTAGTGGGTGATGAAAAGATATCACTGCATCTCCTGGAGAGAAGTTCTCTGTAGGGATCTTTTTGTTCCTCCACCCTCTTGGCATTTTTTTTCCTCTGGTGATGCTTTACTCCTCGTGGCTTCTTTTCTAAGGGAAATCTCGTTGCTGGTCTCATATAGCTCGTGTGGGTTCAGCTCCTCCTGGGTTGTCATTGGCTGTTGTATCATTTGACTACTTTGGTTTTCAACCAAAGAGGCACCCAGGTGTCCTGTTTGTGATTCCCTGCTTGTTTCTTCCAGGAGTGTTTTATTGTGATCATTCCTTAGTTCCTTGTTTTCTTGCTCTGATTCTTGTGAGGGTCTGAAGATGTGAAAGGTGAGTTGTTCATCTTGTATCCTTAGTATTAACTCCCCTCGCTCAACATCTATGAGTGCTTTGGCTATGGCTAAGAATGGTCTCCCCAGGATAATTAGATAGAGATGGCTTTCTTCCATTTCAAGGACAACAAAGTCTGTGGGAAGGAAGTAATTCCCAACCTTTACCAGCATATTTTCGACCACTCCTATTGCTTGTTTTTTAGTTTTGTCAGCCAGTTGAAGGATCACATATATGGGTGTTAGCTCATTGATTTATAGCTTCTTCATGAGAGATAGAGGCATTAAGTTGATGCTCGCTCCCAGGTCACAAAGCCCCATATCAATCATTGTTTCTCCTATAGCACAAGGGATGTGAAAACTCCCTGGGTCCTTCTTTTTTGTAGGCAAATCCTTTTGAATGAGGGCACTACACTCTTTATTTATCACTATTGTTTGTCCACCCTTCAGTGAATTCTTCTTGGTTAGCAGCTCCTTCATGCACTCGATATATGAACGCATCTGTTGGAGAGCCTCGACGAATGGTATGTTTACATGGAGAGATGCAAAAATGTCTAGGAACCTCGAATATGATTTCTCCTTTGCACCACCCCTGAGTCTCTTGGGGAATGGTGCCCTGGGTACATATGGTTTCAAATTCTCCTTCTCCCTTGGCTCTTTTCTTTGTGTAGAATCAGTTTCTTGGTCCTTCTCTTCTTGATTCTCTTTTGGAACGCCTTGAGAGTGCCCTGATGGTTTATTCACTTTGCCCAAATCCTTCTCATCTCTTATATTGATCACCTTGAATTCTTCCCATCTCGCCTTCTTTGTCTCTCCTCTAGGATTTTTCTCAGTATCACTTGAAAAGTTGTCAGTAGGCTTAGGAATCTGCTGAGAAAGATATCCTACTTGGGATTCAAGCCTCTTGATGGTGTCTCCCTAATTCTTTATATTAGCTCTTACTTCATCCTTGAACACTCTATTATCTTGAACTTCCTTGTATAGGCCTTCAAGTAGAATCTCAATCCTGGAGATTCTATCTTCAGATGATGATGGCAAGTTCGGGTTAGAGGGTTGAAAATGGCCATTTTGGGTCTGATATGGATGTTGAGAAGAGTTGTTGGGTGGGCGTTGATATGGCCCTTGAGTTGAGTGTTGATACATTGCATTGGAGTTTTGGTTGGAGTTGTGACGTCTATGATCTCGGCCTTGGTCTTGCTAGTTTCCCCACCCAAAGTTTCGATGGTTATTCTAACCGGGATTATAAGTCTTAGAGTATGGATCATAGGACTGTCTGGACGAGTTTTCAATGCCTGTTTTTAGTCGCCTCCTTCCTCTGTATTCACTCCTTCTTGAGCTGGTGGTGGAGTGGTGACTGCTGCAATTTAATTCCTTTCCATCTGATTGGTAAGGTCAGCCAATTGCTTGGTGATCATCTTGTTTTGAGCTAGCAATGCATCCATATAATTTAGCTCCATTACTCCTCGGTTGTTGCTCCTATCAGAGGCATAGAAAAAACTCATTATTGGCCACAGTTTCTATAATGTCTATGGCTTCTTCAATGGTCTTCATCTTGTTTAGAGATCCCCCTGAAGAGTGATCCAATGCCTTCTTTGATTCATAAGACAAGCCTTCATAGAAAATGTGTAGCTGCACCCATTCATTGAACATGTCTGGTGGGCACCTTTTTGTCAAGTCTTTGTACCTCTCCCATGCTTCTTAGAAAGTTTTACCATCTTATTGCCTGAATATTTAGACCTCAGCCCTCAATCTATTGACTCTTTGAGGAAGATAGAATCTCGCCAAGAACTTGTTCACCACGTCTTCACAAGTTGTCAGATTCTCTCTTGGAAAGTATTCTAGCCATTTAAATGCTTTGTCCCTAAGAGAGAAGGGGAACAAGCGCAATCTATAGGTGTCGGGATGAACACCATTAGACTTCACAGTATCACATATTCTTAGGAAAGTGGTTAAGTATTGATTAGGGTCTTATTGGGCGCTTCCTCCAAATGGGCAATCGTTCTGGACAAGGGTAATGAGTTGAGGTTTCAATTTAAAGTTATTGGCATGTATGGTTGATTTTTGGATGCTACTTCTACAATTCCCTGGATTTGGATTAATGTAAGAGCCTAGAACTCTTCTCTCCTGCCCAGCATGGTTTGCTGCAACTTCTCTGGCATGATTATGCACTTCCTCCTCATTATGGTTCTCCGTGTCCTCCTCCATGTTTATCTCTAAGTTCTCCTCTTCTTCCTCTACACCAACAACCTTCTTCCCTCTTGCTTCCTTCCTTAATCGAAGGAAGGTCCTCTCAGGTTCAGATTCAAAGGCAGTTGAAGCTCCCCTTCTTTTACCTGTCATACAATCAGCAGAGCACACAAGCAAGAGAAAAGTGAAGAAATAACTCTTGTTAAGACTGCTGTTAGTGTGAGTGGTGCAATTTATCAAACAGTTAGTGGATTAGTTGAACATGAATATAAATAACTAAGGAAATAAAACAAAAGAAAATAATTAAAGAAAATTGCTAAGACTGGACGTAAATAACAGAACGAAATAAAAAAAACAAAAGAAAATTGATCAATCTAATTATCCTCTAATTTAATCATTGTCAATACAAAATCAATCCCCGGCAATGGCGCCATAAACTTGATGCACAAAAACATGTATCGCTACAAATTTCTCTCGGCAAGTATACCAAATTGTCGTCAAGTAAAAACTCATAATAGAGTGAGGTCGAATCCCACAGGGATTGATTGATCGAGCAACTTTAATTAGAGGAGTGTTCTAGTTGAGCTAAGCAAAGTTGAGTTGAGAACTGCAAAAAATTAAATGGCGGGAAAGATAAATGACACGGAATGTAAGTGCTGAAAGTAAATAGCAGAATATAAATTGCAGAAAAGTAAATTGCCAAATCTTAACGGGAATTTGGGGAGATGAACACTAAAGTAAATAGCAGAAATTAAAGAGAATGGGTAAGATCCGAAATGGGAAGTTCATTGGGCTTAGGAGATGTTGCATTCTCCGGATCAAGTTCATTTTCATCTCTTCCTCAATCAATGCATTCATTGATCTCATTGGCAATCTTAAGTGATTAGATCCCAATTCCTTGGCAATCCAATCTCTCTAAGCTTGAATAATTGCCCAATTCCTTGATTTAATTGCTCATGAGAAGAGATGAAGTATGGTCACTGATTATACCACATGCATTTTCGAATCAAAGTGTTGGTAGGATTATATGTCACTATATCCATCCAAACCCCAATCCGGTCCAGCATGAGAAAGCGTTTCTAGCATGATCTCTTCATTCCTCTTCCAAGGTTCCGAGGAGATCCAATTATGAATAGCCTCTATAATTGGATGAAGATCGAAAGCTTTCTATTAAAATCAAGAGAAAAGAAAAAAGAAGAAGAATAAAAACTATAATTGATCCATCAAATTACAACAGAGCTCCCTAACCCAATGAAAAGGGGTTTAGTTGTTCATAGCTCTGGAAATGGAAAGCGAAAATAAAAAGTGCATTCTCCAATAAACTAAATTGCAGAGAAAGTAAATATACAGAGTGTTTTCAATTTTTGGATCCTCCAGATCCCTATAATCCCCCTTTCTAGTTCAAAACTACTCATATATATACTACTCCTCTGATCTTCTATATTCTTTGCAAGACTTAGATCTGGGTCTTTGATCTTTAGTTGAAGCAGTTACAGTCTTTAGTGGGCTTAGCTTTGCTTGCAGAAAGAAGTTGAGTCAGGCATGGTTCGCGTTTTAGAGGCTGGCCTCTCGGCCATGCCTGGACCATCACTTATGTATTTTCAACGGTGGAGTTCCTACACACCATAGATTAAGGGTGTGGAGCTCTGCTGTACCTCGAGTTTTAATGCAATTACTACTATTTTCTATTCAATTCAGTTTATTCTTATTCTAAGATATTCGTTGCACTTCAACATGATGGATGTGATGATCCGTGACACTCATCATCATTCTCACCTATGAACGCGTGACTGACAACCACTTCCGTTCTACCTTAGAAAGAGCGAATATCTCTTGGATTCCTTAATCAGAATCTTTGTGGTATAAGCTATAACCCTTTGGCGGCCACTCTTGAGGATCTGGAAAGTCTAAACCTTGTCTGTGGTATTCCGAGTAGGATTCAAGGATTAAATGCCTGTGACGAGCTTCAAACTCAGAATTGTTTGGTGTGATGACAAACGCAAAAGAATCAATGGATACTATTCTGACATGATTGAGAATCGACAGATGATTAGCCATGCCGTGACAGAGCATTTGGACCATTTTCACTGAGAGGATGGGATATAGCCATTGACAACGATGATGCCCTACATACAGCTTGCCAGGGAAAGGAATAAGAAGGATTGGATGAAGGCAGTAGGAAAGCAGAGATTCAGAAGGAGCACAGCATCTTCATACGCTTATCTGAAATTCCCACCAATGATCTACATAAGTAACTCTATCTTTATTTTATGCTTCATTTATTATTATTTTCGAAAACCATTATAACCATTTAAATCAGCCTAAGTGAGATTTACAAGATGACCATAGCTTGCTTCATACCAACAATCTCCGTGGGATCGATCCTTACTCACGTAAAGTATTACTTGGACGACCCAGTGCACTTGCTGGTTAGTTGTGCAAAGTTGTGACAAAGTGTGATTCACGTTTGAGAGCACCAAGTCTTTGGCGCCATTGTTGATGATCACAATTTTGTGCACCAAGTTTTTGGCGCCGTTGCCGGGAATTGTTCGAGTTTGGACAACTGACGGTTCATCTTGTTGCTCATATTAGGTAATTTTCTTTTCAAAAATTTTTCAAAAATCTTTCAAAAAAAATTTATAAAAATACAAAAAAAATTAATAAAATCATAAAAATCAAAAATATTTTGTGTTTCTTATTTGATTCTTGAGTCAATTTTTAAGTTTGGTGTCAATTGCATGTTTTAAAAACTTTTGCATTTTTTGAAAATTCATGCATGTGTTCTTCATGATCTTCAAGTTGTTGTTGGTAAGTCTTCTTGTTTGATCTTTAAATTTTCTTGTTTTGTGTCTTTTCTTGTTTTTCATGTGCATTTTTGCACTCATGGTGTCTAAGCATTAAAGATTTCTAAGTTTGGTGTCTTGCATGTTTTCTTTTCTTGAAAAATTTTTCAAAAATAAATCTTGATGTTCATCTTAACATTCAAAGTATTCTTGGTGTTCATCTTGACATTCATAGTGTTCTTGCATGCATCATGTGTTTTGATTCATAATTTTCATGTTGTGAGTCATTTTTATGTTTTTTTTCTCTCTCATCATTAAAAATTCAAAAAATAAAAAAAATATATTTTCCTTATTTCTCTCAAAAATTTGAAATCTTTGGGTTGACTTAGTCAAAAAATTTTAAAATTAGTTGTTTCTTGTTAGTCAAGTCAAAATTTCAATTTTAAAAATATTATCTTTTCAAAACTTTTTCAAAAATCAAATCTTTTTCATTTTTCTTCTTATTTTTCGAAAATTTTTTAGAAAATATCTTTCAAAATCTTTTTCTTATCTTTAGTTTATAATTTTCGAAAACTTTACTAATAATTAATGTGATTGATTCAAAAATTTGAAGTTTGTTACTTTCTTGTTAAGAAAGGTTCAATCTTTAAGTTCTAGAGTCATATCTTTTAGTTTCTTGTTAGTCAAGTAATTAATTTTAAATTTTAAAATTCAAATCTTTTTTAACTATATCTTTTTAATCATATCTTTTCAAATAATATCTTATCCAAAAAATATTTGATTACAAAAATCTTTTCTAACTTCTTATCTTTTCAAAATTGATTTTTAAATCTTTTTCAACTAACTAACTGATTTTTTTTGTTTTTATTTATTTCTTATCTTTTTCAAAACCACCTAACTACTTTCCTCTCTCTCTAATTTACGAAAATTACTTCCCTCTTTTTCAAAATTCTTTTAATTAACTAATTGTTTCAAATTTTAATTTTAATTTTAATTCTTCTCTCTAAATTTCGAAAATCACTAACCCTTTTCAAAATTTATTTTCGAATTTCTCCCTCTCTCATCTCTTTCTATTTATTTATTCATTCACTAACACTTCTCTTCATCTCAAGAATTCGAACCTACTCCCCCTTGTGTTTGGATTCTTACCTTTTCCTTCTTCTATTCTTTTCTTCTTCTACTAATATAAAGTAATCTCTCTACTGTGGTTTAGAGGATCCCTATTATTATTTTCTGTTCCCTTCTTTTTCATATGAGCAGGAGCAAGGACAAGAATATTCTTGTTGAAGCAGATCCTGAACTTGAAAGGACTCTGAAGAGGAAACTAGGAGAAGCTAAACTACAACAATCCAAAGACAACCTTACAGAAATTTTCGAAAAAGAAAAGGAGATGGCAGCCGAAAATAATAATGCAAGGAGGATGCTTGGTGATTATACTACACCTACTTCCAAGTTTGATGGAAGAAGCATCTCAATCCCTACCATTGGAGCAAACAATTTTGAGTTCCATAGACTTCCATCAGAAGATCCCTACCAGTTTTTAACTGAGTTCCTGCAGATCTGTGAAACTGTTAAGACTAATGGAATAGATCCTGAAGTCAACAGGCTCATGCTTTTCCCTTTTGCTGTAAAAGACAGAGCTAGAACATGATTGGACTCACAACCTAAAGATAGCCTGGACTCATGGGATAAGCTGGTCGCGGCCTTCTTGGCTAAGTTCTTTCCTCCTCAAAAGCTGAGCAAGCTTAGAGTGGATGTTCAGACCTTCAAATAAAAAGATGGTGAATCCCTCTATGAAGCTTGGGAAAGATATAAGCAGATGACCAAAAGGTGTCTTTCTGACAAGCTTTTAGAGTGGACCATTTTTAGATATATTCTATTATGGTCTATTTGAGTTCTCTAAGATGTCACTGGACCATTCTGCAGGTGGATCCATTCACCTAAAGAAAACGCCTGCAGAAGCTCAAGAACTTATTGACATGGTTGCAAATAACCAATTCATGTACACTTCTGAGAGGAATTCCGTGAATAATGGGACGCCTCAAAGGAAGGGAGTTCTTGAAATTGATGCTCTGAATGCCATATTGGCTCAGAAAAAAATGTTGACTCAACAAGTCAACATGATTTCTCAAAGTCTGAATGGATGGCAAAATGCATCCAATAGTACTAAAGAGGCATCTTTTGAAGAAGAAGCTTATGATCCTGAAAACCCTGCAATGGCAGAGGTAAATTACAAGGGTGAATGATGAGCGGATAATTTGTATGCTTTTTGGCATTGTTTTTAGTATGTTTTTAGTATCTTTTAGTTAGTTTTTAGTATATTTTTATTAGTTTTTAATTAAAATTCACTTTTCTGGACTTTACTATGGGTTTGTGTGTTTTTCTGTAATTTCAGGTATTTTCTGACTGAAATTGAGGGTCCTGAGCAAAAATCTGATCCAGAGACTGAAAAGGACTGCAGATGCTGTTGGATTCTGACCTCCCTGCACTCGAAGTGGATTTTCTGGAGCTACAGAAGCCCAATTTGCGCGCTCTCAACGGCGTTGGAAAGTAGACATCCTGGGCTTTCCAGCAATATATAATAGTCCATACTTTGTCCAAGATTTGATGGCCCAAACCCGCGTAGCAATCCGGCCTCAGAAATTCCAGCGTTAAACGCCGGAACTGGATTAAAAGTTGGAGTTAAACGCCCAAACTGGCATGAGAACTGGCGTTTAACTCCAGAAAACGTCTCTACACATAAAAGCTTCAATGCTCAGCCCAAGCACACACCAAGTGGGCCCGGAAGTGGATTTTTCTGTCATTTACTCATTTCTGTAAACCTTAGGATACTAGTTTACTACTTATAGGACCTTTTGACATTGTAATCAGAACCTTATGACCTCATAACATTTCATACACGTTCTTTCCACAGTATGAGCCTCTAAACCCCATGGTTGGGGTGAGGAGCTCTGCTGTGTCTTGATGGATTAATGCAATTACTACTGTTTCTTATTCAATCATGCTTGCTTCCGTTCTAAGATAACACTTGTTCTTAATCCGGATGAATGTGATGATCCGTGACAATCATCATCATTCTCAACCATGAACACGTGCCTGACAAGCACCTCTGTTCTATCTTAGATTGAGTAGTTATCTCTTGGGTTCTTTAATCGGAATCTTCGTGGTATAGGCAGGACCTGATGGCAGCATTCAAGAGAATCCGGAAGGTCTAAACCTTGTCTGTGGTATTCTGAGTAGGATTCAATGATTGAATGACTGTGATGTGCTTCAAACCTGTAACCTACTGGGCGTTAGTGACAGACGCAAAAGAGTGATTCTATTCCGGTAGGGGAGGGAACCAAACCGGTGATTGGCGGCACTGTGACAGAGTGCTTTGCATTAGCTTTCACTGCGCGGATGGGAGGTAGCTGCTGACAACAGTGAGACCCTACACGAGCTTGCCATGGAAGGAGACATGCGTGTTTGATGAAGAAGACAGTAGGAAAGCAGAGATTCGGAAGATGGAGCATCTCCAAACCTCAACCCATTCTCCATTACTGCAGTACAAGTACCCATTACATGTTCTTTTGCTTTTTACAATCAATCCTGATAATTTCTGATATCCTGACTAAGATTTACAAAATAACCATAGCTTGCTTCAAGCCGACAATCTCCGTGGGATCGACCCTTGCTCACGCAAGGTATTACTTGGACGACCCAGTGCACTTGCTGGTTAGTTGTGCGGGATTGCAAAAGTGTTATTGCAATTTCGTGCACCAAGTTTTTGGCGCCGTTGCCGGGGATTGTTCGAGTTTGGACAACTGACGGTTTATTTTGTTGCTTAGATTAGGATTTTTTTTTATTTTTGTTGGTTTAGAGTCTTTTTAGTTGAGTCTAGTTTCATATTCTAAGTTTGGTGTCAATTGCATGCGTTTGTTTTTCTTTTAAAATTTTCGTTCTTGCATGTTCTTAGCCCTTTTTGATTCATAAAGTTCTAAGTTTGGTGTCCTCTTTGTGTTTTTCCTTTAAAATTTTCGAAAAAAATTAGTGTTTGATTTTCTAAAATTTTAAGTTTGGTGTCTTTTTGTGTTTTTCTCTTTCCTCTTTTTAAGAATCAAATCTTTTTCATAAAAAAATTTTTTCAATCATATCTTCTTAATTGCTGTTTTCAAAATCTTTTTCTTTACTAATTGATTCAGTTCCCAATTTGCTTTGATCTTATTTTATTCTTAATTTTCGAATTTTATTTTATTTTCCTTTTGTTTTATTTTATTTTATTTTAATTTTTCGGTTATTTCAAAAAAAAAAATAATAAAAAATAAACAAAATTCATCTCTTTGCAATTACTCTCATTTCCCTTTTGTCTATTATGGACTTAAGTGGAATTAATCAGTCCAGAAGGACTCTGGGGTCTTATGCTAACCCCATTACAGCTGCATATGGGAGTAGCATCTGTATACCTCCCATCAAAGCAAGCAGCTTTGAGCTAAACCCTCAACTCATTATCATAGTGCAGCAAAATTGCCAGTATTCCGGTCTTCCAGAGGAAGAACCTACTGAGTTTCTGGCACAGTTCTTACAAATTGCTGACACAATACATGATAAGAGGTAGATCAGGATGTCTACAGACTGTTACTGTTTCCATTTGCTGTAAAAGATCAGCAAAAAGGTGGTTAAATAACCAACCTACAGCAAGCATAAAGACATGGAAACAGTTATCAGAAAAATTCCTGAATCATTTTTACCCTCCAAAAAGGATGACACAGCTAAGGCTGGACATCCAAGGCTTTAAACAAGAGGATAATGAATCCCTTTATGATGCCTGGGAGAGGTATAGAGGTATGCTAAGAAAATGTCCCTCTGAAATGTTTTCAGAGTGGGTACAGTTAGACATTTTCTACTATGGGCTCACAGAAAAAGCTCAGATGTCTTTAGACCACTCAGCTGGTGGATCTATACACATGAGGAAGACAATTGAAGAAGCTCAAGAGCTTATAGACATTGTTGCTAGAAACCAATACTTATATTCTAGCAAGGAATTCGTTCCACAAGAAGAGGTCATGGCAGTAGTCACTGATCCTGATCCTCAAGAACAGATGAATGAGCTTAATCAACAACTACTCCTGATGACTGAACAGTTAGCAGAATTTAAAGAAATGCTCCATGATACTAAGGTTGCTAACAAGAGCATAGAACTGCAGTTGAATCAAGCAAAACAGCAAATATCTAAACAATAACAGAAGAATGTCAAGCAGTTCAACTGAGGAGTGGGAAAACACTGAATGCCACTGCTCAAAAGAGCAAGAAGTCAATTAAGGAACAGTTGACAGAGGATGACCAAGCCACTGTTCAAAATCCCTCTGAGGACAGTAAGAGCCCAGAGAGGAATATTATTGGCGTTCAAACGCCAGAACAGGAGGAAAGCTGGCGTTAAACGCCCATTCCCTGCCCAGTTCTGGCGTTCAAACGCCAGAAAAGGGGGAGAAGTTGGCGTTTAACGCCCAAACTTCATCCACTCCTGGCGTTCAAACGCCCCAGGAGAATCAGACACCTGAGAGTGCTGACAGTAATCCCTCTAACAAGGCTTCTTCAACCACTTCTGTAAGGAATAAACCTGCAGCATCTAAGGTTGAAGAATATCAAGCCAAGATGCCTTATCCTCAGAAACTCCGCAAAGCGGAACAGGATAAGCAATTTGCCCGCTTTGCAGACTATTTAAGGACTCTTGAAATAAAGATTCCTTTTTGCAGAGGCACTTGAGCAAATACCCTCTTATGCTAAGTTCATGAAAGAGATCTTAAGTCATAAGAAGGATTGGAGAGAAACTGAAAAAGTATTTCTCACTGAAGAATGCAGTGCAGTCATTCTAAAAAGCTTACCAGAAAAGCTTCAAGATCCTGGAAGCTTTCTGATACCATGCACATTGGAAGGCACTTACACCAAGGTAGCCTTATGTGATCTTGGAGCAAGTATTAACTTAATACCTGCATCCACTATCAGAAAGCTTGGGTTGATTGGAGAAGTCAAACCAACCAGGATATGCCTCCAACTTGCTGATGGCTCCATTAAACACCCATCAGGCATAATAGAGGACATGATTGTCAAGGTTGGGCCATTTGCCTTTCCAACTGACTTTGTGGTGCTGGAAATGGAGGAGCACAAAAGTGCAACTCTCATTCTAGGAAGACCTTTCCTAGCAACTGGACGAACTCTCATTGATGTACAAAAGGGGGAAGTAACCTTGAGAGTCAATGAGGATGAGTTCAAGTTGAATGCTGTAAAAGCTATGCAGCATCCAGACACACCAGAGGACTGCATGGGCGCTGACATTATTGACTCTCTGGTAGAAGAGATCAATATGGCTGAAAGCCTAGAATCAGAGCTTGAGGACGTCTTCAAAGATGCTCCAACTGATCAGGAAGAGCCAGAAGAGGCAAAGGAATTTTCGAAAATTCCTCAGGAGGAAGATAAGCCTCCTAAGCCTGAACTCAAGCCATTACCACCATCCCTGAAATATGCATTTCTGGGAGAGGGTGATACTTTTCCAGTGATTATAAGCTCTGCTTTAAATTCACAGGAAGAGGAAGCACTGATTAAAGTGCTAAGGACACACAAGACAGCTCTTGGGTGGTCCATAAGTGATCTCAAGGGCATTAGCCCAGCCAGATGCATGCACAAGATCCTGTTGGAGGATAATGCCAAACCAGTGGTTCAACCACAGAGGAGGCTAAATCCTGCCATGAAGGAGGTGGTGCAGAAAGAGGTCACTAAATTACTGGAGGCTGGGATTATTTATCCTATTTCTGACAGCCCATGGGTGAGCCCTGTCCAAGTTGTTCCCAAAAAGGGAGGCATGACAGTGGTTCATAATGAAAAAAATGAACTGGTTCCTACAAGGACAGTCACAGGGTGGCGCATGTGTATTGACTACAGAAGGCTCAATACAGCCACCAGAAAGGATCATTTTCCTTTACCATTCATAGACCAAATGCTAGAAAGACTAGCTGGCCATGATTATTACTGCTTTTTGGATGGCTATTCAGGCTACAACCAAATTGCAGTAGACCCTCAGGACCAAGAGAAGACAGCATTCACCTGCCCTTCAGGCGTGTTTGCCTATAGGAGAATGCCTTTTGGTCTGTGCAATGCACCTGCAACCTTTCAGAGGTGCATGCTCTCTATCTTCTCAGATATGGTAGAGAAATTTCTGGAAGTCTTCATGGATGACTTTTCAGTATATGGAGACTCATTTAGCTCCTGTCTTAACCACCTATCACTTGTCCTGAAAAGATGCCAAGAGACCAACCTGGTTTTAAACTGGGAGAAATGTCACTTTATGGTGACTGAAGGAATTGTCCTTGGGCACAAAATTTCAAGCAGGGGAATAGAGGTGGATAGGCAAAGGTGGAAGTAATTGAAAAATTACCACCACCTGCCAATGTTAAGGCAATCAGAAGCTTTCTGGGGCATGCAGGATTCTACAGAAGGTTTATCAAGGATTTTTCGAAAATTGCTAAACCTCTGAGTAACCTGCTAGCTGCTGACACACCATTTGTGTTTGACACACAGTGTTTGCAGGCATTTGAGACCCTGAAAGCTAAGCTGGTCACAGCACCAGTCATCTCTGCACCAGATTGGGCATTACCATTTGAATTAATGTGTGATGCCAGTGATCATGCCATTGGTGCAGTGTTGGGACAGAGGCATAACAAACTTCTGCATGTCATTTATTATGCCAGCCGTGTTCTAAATGATGCACAGAAGAATTACACAACCACAGAAAAAGAATTACTTGCAGTGGTCTATGCCATTGACAAGTTTAGATCCTACTTAGTGGGATCAAAGGTGATTGTGTACACTGACCATGCTGCTCTTAAATACTTACTCACAAAGCAGGATTCAAAACCCAGGCTTATCAATGGGTGTTGCTTCTGCAAGAGTTTGATATAGAAATAAGAGACAGAAAAGGGACAGAGAACCAAGTGGCAGATCATCTGTCCAGAATAGAGCCAGTAGCTGGGGCGTCCCTCCCTTCTACTGAGATCTCTGAGACCTTCCCAGATGAGCAACTCTTTGCCATTCAGGAAGCTCCATGGTTTGCAGACATTGCAAATTATAAAGCTGTGAGGTTCATACCCAAGGAGTACAGTTATGTGCAAAGAAAGAAACTAATTTCAGATGCCAAGTACTACCTTTGGGATGAACCATATCTCTTTAAGAGATGTGCTGACGGAGTGATCCGCAGGTGTATACCCAGAGAGGAAGCACGAAGGATCCTATGGCACTGCCATGGATCACAGTATGGGGGACACTTTGGAAGTGAGCGAACAGCCACTAAAGTTCTCCAGTGCGGCTTCTACTGGCCTACTCTCTATAAAGATTCCCGAGAGTTTGTGCGTAACTGTGACAGTTGCCAAAGAGCTGGTAACCTGCCTCACGGATATGCCATGCCTCAACAAGGGATATTAGAGATAGAGCTGTATGATGTATGGGGAATTGACTTCATGGGGCCATTCCCACCATCATACTCAAACACTTACATTCTGGTGGCAGTGGACTATGTATCTAAGTGGGTAGAAGCAATTGCTACACCCACTAATGATACCAAAACCGTGCTGAAATTCCTCCAGAAAAACATTTTCAGCAGGTTTGGCGTCCCTAGAGTACTAATCAGTGATGGGGGTACTCATTTCTGCAATAAACAGCTATACTCTGCTATGGTTAGATATGGAATCAGCCATAAAGTGGCAACTCCGTATCATCCACAGACAAATGGGCAAGCTGAAGTCTCTAACAGAGAGCTAAAAAGAATCCTGGAACGGACTGTGATGTCCCGAAGAAAGGATTGGGCAAAGAGCTTGGATGATGCTCTGTGGGCATACAGAACAGCATTCAAGACTCCTATAGGCACCTCTCCATACCAATTGGTGTATGGAAAGGCCTGCCATTTGCCTGTGGAACTGGAACATAAAGCCTACTGGGCAACCAGATTCCTAAACATGGATGCACAGTTAGCTGGTGAGAAAAGACTGCTCCAGCTAAATGAGCTAGAGGAGTTCAGACTCAATGCCTTTGAAAATGCTAAGATCTATAAGGAAAAGGCAAAGAAGTGGCATGACAAGAGATTGTCAACCAGAGTCTTTGAACCAGGACAAAAAGTTCTGCTCTTCAACTCTAGGCTCAGACTGTTTCCAGGAAAACTCAAATCCCGGTGGAGGGGTCCATATGTGATTACAAAAGTGTCACCATATGGGTATGTTGAGCTTCAGGATATTGATTCTGACAGTAAGTTCATTGTTAATGGACAGAGGATCAAACACTATCTTGAAGGAAATTTTGAGCAGGAATGCTCAAAACTGAGACTTGAGTGATTCTCAGTGAAAGTCCAGCTAAAGACAGTAAAGAAGCGCTTGCTGGGAGGCAACCCAGTCATTAGGAAGTTGTACGATTAGTTCTTACAGAGGCAAGTATCAAAAATGAAGGAATTCACAGAGTTACAGAAGGATTCAGCTCAAAAAGCAGAGAAAATGAGCTTACTGGCGAAAAAACGCCAGTAAGGGGCATTTTGGGCGTTAAACGCCAGAATGGGCACCATTCTGGGCGTTTAACGCCAGTAATGGTACCATTCTGGGCGTTAAACGCCAGAATGGGCACCATTCTGGGCGTTTAACGCCAGGTGTGCAGCATCACTGGGCGTTCAGAAAAACGCCCAGTGAGGAAGGTTTTCTGGCGTTTAACGCCAGCCAGGGTACCTGGCTGGGCGTTAAACGCCCAAAAGGGGCAACAAATGGGCGTTAAACGCCAGAATGGGTGCCATTCTGGGCGTTTAACGCCAGCTTGGTGGGGGGACCACATTTTTGTTTTCAACTCAGATTTTTTCAAACTTTCCTTTGCTCACCCATACTTTTCTACAAAATCACACTTCAATCATTCATTATTCACTTTCAAATCTTCAAAAATCAAAACAATTTTTCAAATCTATTTCAAAATAATCCCAAATCTTCTTCAAAAACTCACCCTTTTCTCAAAAATCTTTCATATCTTTTCAAATTTCCTTTCAAATCTCTCTTTTGTTTTCGAAATTCTCCTCCCCCCACTCTATAATGAACGTTCCTCACCCCTCCTTCCTCACACCATTCGAATTTTCTCTCCCTCTCTCTCTCTTCTCTTATTTCTTTTCTTTTTGCTTGAGGACAAGCAAAACCTCTAAGTTTGGTGTGCTTTTCCGTGATCACTAAGCCAAGATTCATCAATATCATGGCTCCCAAGGGAAAACAAACCAACTCAAGAGGAAGGAAAGAGACCAATCCAAAGAATCTTTGGAATGAAGAGAAGTTCTTAACCAAAGAACATGAGGACCATTATCACAAAATAATGGGACTGAGGTCAGTGATCCCGGAAGTTAAATTTGATCTGAAAGAAGATGAATATCCGGAGATCCAAGAGCAAATTCGAAACAGAGGTTGGGAAGTTCTGACCAATCCTGAGACAAAGGTTGGAAGGAACATGGTTCAGGAATTCTACTCAAATCTGTGGCTCACAGATAAGCAAAGAATGACTGGAACCGCTTTTCCTACCCACAGAACCATGGTCAGAGGGAAAGTTATGTACTTCCATCTGGACAAAATAAGAGAAATCTTCAAGTTACCTCAACTACAAGATGATCCTGATTCCTTCAATAGGAGGATGGTGAGAGTAGATAAGGGGTTGGATCAAGTTCTAGAGGACATATGCCTCCCTGGAACTAAGTGGATAACCAATTCTAAGGGTGTCCCAAACCAACTCAAGAGGGGAGACCTCAAGCCAATTGCAAGAGGTTGGCTAGACTTTATCGGGCGTTCCATATTGCCCACTAGCAACCGTTCTGAGGTCACCATCAAGAGAGCAGTGATGATTCACTGTATTATGCTTGGAAAAGCAGTGGAGGTGCATCATGTGATTGCTTGTGAGATCTACACAATTGCAAACAAGAATTCCACTGAAGCCAAGCTGGCTTACCCAAGCTTGATCTCCTTGCTCTGTAAAGAGGCTGGGGTAAAGATGGGAGTAGATGAGTTCATACCCATTGAACACCCAATCACCAAGAAGTCAATGGAAGGACAAGTGCAAGACAACTCCATCAAAAGGAGGGCGCGTGAGTTCCTCCCTGAATTCCCTGAAATTGGCTACTGGGCCAGCCTAGAAGCATCCATCAACAAGCTGCAAGAGACTATGGAGCAACTGAAGGAAGAACAGCAGAATCAGAACTGCATGATCTGCAAATTGCTGAAGGAACAAGAGAAGCAGGGGCGTGATATCAAGGAACTGAAACGCCAAAAGCTCTCCTCTCAAGCTGGGGGAGCATCCACTTCTCAAAATCAAGGTTGTTGAGTCCTAACTCTGTGAAACCTCTATCATTAGAGGCCTCTGTTTTTCGTTTTTTTTATCTCTTTCCTTTATTTTTAGTCTCATCTTATATCTATAATTGAGTCTTGTTCTTAATTAATAAAATTAATAAAGTTTATGCCTTAAAGCTATGAATGTCCTATGAATCCATCACCTCTCTTAAAAGAAAAATGCTTTAATCACAAAAGAACAAGAAGTACAGGATTCCGAAATTTATCTCTGAAACTAGTTGAATTAGTTTGATGTGGTGGCAATACTTTTTGTTTTCTGAATGAATGCTTGAACAGTGCATATGTCTTTTGAATTTGTTGTTTTAAGAATGTTAAAATTGTTGGCTCTTGAAAGAATGAGGAGAAAGAGAACTGTTATTGAGGATCTGAAAAATCATCAAATTGATTCTTGAAGCAAGAAAAGCAGTGAAAAAAAAAACTAATATATTTCGAAAAAAAAAGAGAAAGAAGAAAAAAAAAAAAAGAAAAAGAAAAGAAAAAAAAAAAAAAAAAAAAGAAGGAAATAAAGTTGTGATCCAAGGCAACAAGAGTGTGCTTAAGAACCCTGGACACCTCTAATTGGGGACTTTAGCAAAGCTGAGTCACAATCTAAGAAGGTTCACCCAATTATGTGTCTGTGGCATGTATGTATCCGGTGGTAATACTGGAAGACAGAGTGCTTTGGGCCACAGCCAAGACTCATACATTAGCTATGTTCAAGAATCAATATACTTAACTAGGAGAATCAATAACACTATCTGAGTTCTGAGTTCTTATAGATGCCAATCATTCTGAACTTCAAAGGATAGAGTGAGATGCCAAAACTGTTCGGAGGCAAAAAGCAACTAGTTCCGCTCATCTAATTGGAGCTATGTTTCTTTGATATTTTGGAGTCTATAGTATATTCTCTTCTTTTTATCCTATTTTGATTCTCAGTTGCTTGGGGACAAGCAACAATTTAAGTTTGGTGTTGTGATGAGCGGATAATTTGTATGCTTTTTGGCATTGTTTTTAGTATGTTTTTAGTATCTTTTAGTTAGTTTTTAGTATATTTTTATTAGTTTTTAATTAAAATTCACTTTTCTGGACTTTACTATGGGTTTGTGTGTTTTTCTGTAATTTCAGGTATTTTCTGACTGAAATTGAGGGTCCTGAGCAAAAATCTGATCCAGAGACTGAAAAGGACTGCAGATGCTGTTGGATTCTGACCTCCCTGCACTCGAAGTGGATTTTCTGGAGCTACAGAAGCCCAATTTGCGCGCTCTCAACGGCGTTGGAAAGTAGACATCCTGGGCTTTCCAGCAATATATAATAGTCCATACTTTGTCCAAGATTTGATGGCCCAAACCCGCGTAGCAATCCGGCCTCAGAAATTCCAGCGTTAAACGCCGGAACTGGATTAAAAGTTGGAGTTAAACGCCCAAACTGGCATGAGAACTGGCGTTTAACTCCAGAAAACGTCTCTACACATAAAAGCTTCAATGCTCAGCCCAAGCACACACCAAGTGGGCCCGGAAGTGGATTTTTCTGTCATTTACTCATTTCTGTAAACCTTAGGATACTAGTTTACTACTTATAGGACCTTTTGACATTGTAATCAGAACCTTATGACCTCATAACATTTCATACACGTTCTTTCCACAGTATGAGCCTCTAAACCCCATGGTTGGGGGTGAGGAGCTCTGCTGTGTCTTGATGGATTAATGCAATTACTACTGTTTCTTATTCAATCATGCTTGCTTCCGTTCTAAGATAACACTTGTTCTTAATCCGGATGAATGTGATGATCCGTGACAATCATCATCATTCTCAACCATGAACACGTGCCTGACAAGCACCTCTGTTCTATCTTAGATTGAGTAGTTATCTCTTGGGTTCTTTAATCGGAATCTTCGTGGTATAGGCAGGACCTGATGGCAGCATTCAAGAGAATCCGGAAGGTCTAAACCTTGTCTGTGGTATTCTGAGTAGGATTCAATGATTGAATGACTGTGATGTGCTTCAAACCTGTAACCTACTGGGCGTTAGTGACAGACGCAAAAGAGTGATTCTATTCCGGTAGGGGAGGGAACCAAACCGGTGATTGGCGGCACTGTGACAGAGTGCTTTGCATTAGCTTTCACTGCGCGGATGGGAGGTAGCTGCTGACAACAGTGAGACCCTACACGAGCTTGCCATGGAAGGAGACATGCGTGTTTGATGAAGAAGACAGTAGGAAAGCAGAGATTCGGAAGATGGAGCATCTCCAAACCTCAACCCATTCTCCATTACTGCAGTACAAGTACCCATTACATGTTCTTTTGCTTTTTACAATCAATCCTGATAATTTCTGATATCCTGACTAAGATTTACAAAATAACCATAGCTTGCTTCAAGCCGACAATCTCCGTGGGATCGACCCTTGCTCACGCAAGGTATTACTTGGACGACCCAGTGCACTTGCTGGTTAGTTGTGCGGGATTGCAAAAGTGTTATTGCAATTTCGTGCACCAGTGAACCTTATGGAAACACCTATAATTCATCATGGAAAAATCATCCAAATTTCTCATGGAAGGATCAACAAAAGCCTCAACAAGGCTTTAATAATAGTGGAAGAAACAGGCTCAGCAATAGCAAGCCTTTTCCATCATCTTCTCAGTAATAGACAGAGAATTCTGAGCAGAGCACCTCTAGTTTAGCAAACATAGTCTCTGATCTGTCTAAGGCCACTTTAAGTTTCATGAGTGAAACAAGGTCCTCCATCAGAAATTTGGAGGCACAAGTGCGCCAGCTGAGTAAGAAAGTCACAAAAACTCCTCCTAGTACTCTCCCAAGCAATACTGAAGAGAATCCAAAAAGAAAGTGCAAGGCCATTGACATAATCAACATGGCCGAACCTAGAGAGGAAGGAGAGGACGTGAATCCCAATGAGGAATACCTCATGGGAAGTCTCTCAAGCAAGAAGGAGTTCCCTATCGAGGACCCAAAGGAATCTGAAGGTTATATAGAGACCATAGAAATTTCAATGAATCTCCTTCTGCCATTCATGAGCTCTGAAAACTATTCTTCCTCTGAAGAGGATGAAGATGTAACTGGAGAGCAAGTTGCTCAATATCTAGGAGCTATCATGAAGTTGAATGCCAAGTTGTTTGGTAATGAGACTTGGGAAGGTGAACCTCCCTTCCTCATTAGTGAACTAGATACATGGGTTCAACAAACTTTACCTCAAAAGAGACAAGATCCTGGTAAATTTTCAATACCTTATACCATAGGCACCATGACCTTTGAGAAGGCTCTGTGTGACCTAGGGTTAGGCATAAATCTTATGCCACTCTCTGTAATGGAGAAGCTAGGGATCATTGAGGTACAGCTTACCATATTCTCATTACAGATGGCAGACAAGTCAGTAAGATAAGCTTATGGATTGGTAGAGGACGTGTTAGTGAAGGTTGAAGGCCTTTACATCCCTGCTGATTTTGTAATCTTAGACACTAGGAATGAGGAGGATGAATGCATCATTCTTGGAAGACCTTTCCTAGTCATAGCAGGAGCTGTGATAGATGGTAACAGAGGAGAATTAGTCCTTCAATTGAATGGGGACTACCTTGTGTTTAAAACCCAAAGGTGTTCTTCTGTATACATGGAGAGGAAGCATGAAAAGCTTCTCTCAAGACAGAGTCAAACAAAGCCCCCACAATCAAACTCTAAGTTTGGTGTTGGGAGGCCACAACCAAACTCTAAGTTTGGTATTAAATCCCTACATCCAAACTCTATGTTTCGTGTTGGGAGTCTACAATATTGACCTGATCACCTGTGAGGCTTCATGAGAGCCCACTATCTAGCTATTGACATTAAAGAAGCGCTTATTGGGAGGCAACCCAATTTTTATTTATCTAATTTTTTTTATTTTTTATTTTATTGTTCTTTTATGTTTTATTAGGATCATGATCATGTGGAGTCACAAAATAAATACTAAAATTAAAAACAGAATCAAAAACAGCAGAAGAAATAGCACACTCTGGAGGAAGGGCGCACTGGCGTTTAAACACCAGTAAGGAGCATCTGGCTGGCGTTCAACGCCAAAATAGAGCATAGATCTGGCGTTGAACGCCAGAAACAAGCAACAGTCTAGCGTTTAAACGCCAAGAATACACCTTGAGGAGAGCTGGCATTGAACGCCAGAAACAAGCATGGAACTGGCGTTCAACACCAGAAACATGTTGCAGATGGGCGTTGAACGCCCAAAACAAGCATAGAGCTGGCGTTTAACGCCAGAAACAAGCATCAATCTGGCGTTAAACGCCAGGATTGCATGCAGAGGTGCTGTACATGCCTAATTGGTGCAGGGATGATAAACCCTTGACACCTCAGGATCTGTGGACCCCACAGGATCACCTCAGGATCTATGGACCCCACAGGATCACCCCAGGATATATGGATCCCACAGGATTCCCACCTACCTCAACTCACCTTCTCCCTTCTTCACACAATCCAATAACACTCTTCCCCAAAAACCCTTCACGAATCACCTCAATCTCTCTTCCCCATCACCTCTTCACCACTCACATCCATCCACTCTTCCCCATAAACCCCACCCAAACCCACCCTCATGACCGAACCTACTACCCTCTTCCTCCTCTATATAAACCCTTCTATTCTTCTTCATTTTCACACAACACAACCCTCTCTTCTCCCCCTTGGCCGAAATACAAACCCCTCTCCCTCTCCTCAATATCTTCTTCTTCTTCTATTCTTTCTTCTTTTGCTCGAGGGCGAGCAATATTCTAAGTTTGGTGTGGTAAAAGCATAGCTTCTTTTGTTTTTTCATAATCATTGATGGCACCTAAGGCCGGAGAAACCTCTAGAAAAGGGAAAGGAAAGACAAAAGCTTCCACCTCCGAGTTATGGGAGATGGAGAGATTCATCTCAAAAGCCCATCAAGACCACTTCTATGAAGTTATGGCCAAGAAGAAGGTGATCCCCGAGGTCCCTTTCAAGCTCAAGAAAAATGAGTATCCGGAAATCCGACATGAGATCCAAAGAAGAGGTTGGGAAGTTCTGACCAACCCCATTCAACAAGTCAAAATCTTAATGGTTCAAGAGTTCTATGCTAATGCATGGATCACTAGGAACCATGATCAAAGTATGAATCCAAATCCAAAGAATTATTTTACAATGGTTCGGGGGAAATGCTTAGATTTCAGTTCGGAAAATGTAAGGTTGGCATTCAACTTGCCCATGATGCAAGGAGATGCACGCCCCTACACTAGAAGGGTCAACTTTGATCAAAGGTTGGACCAAGTCCTTATGGACATAAGTGTGGAAGGAGCTCAATGGAAAAGAGACTCAAAAGGCAAGCCGGTTCAATTAAGAAGACTGGACCTCAAGCCTATGGCTAGAGGATGGTTGGAGTTCATCCAACGCTCCATCATCCCCACTAGCAACCGATCCGAAATTACTGTGGATCGGGCAATCATGATTCATAGCATCATGATTGGAGAGGAAGTAGAAGTTCATGAAGTCATCTCCCTTGAATTCTACAAAATAGCCGAAAAGCCCTTTACCTTGGCAAGGCTAGCTTTTCCTCATCTCATTTGACATCTATGCTACTCGGCTAGAGTTGTTATAGATGGAGACATCCTCATTAAAGAGGACATGCCCATCACTAAGAAGAGGATGGAGCAAACAAGAGATCCCACTCATGGATCCCAAGAGACACATGAGGAAGCTCATCACCAAGGAATCCCGGAGATGCCTCAAGGGATGCACTTTCCTCCCAACAACTATTGGGAACAACTCAACACTTCTCTAGAAGACTTGAGTTACAACATGGATCAATTAAGGGTGGAACATCAAGAGCACTCCATCATTCTCCATGAGATTAGAGAAGATCAAAGAGCAATGAGGGAGGAGCAACAAAAGCAAGGAAGAGACATAGAAGAGCTCAAGGACATCATTGGTTCTTCAAGAAAAAAGCACCACCATCACTAAGGTGGATTCATTCCTTGTTCTTATTTCTCTGTTTTTCAGTTTTATGCTATATGTTTGTCTATATTTGTATCTTGATAACATGATCATTAGTATTTAGCAACTATGTCTTAAGGCTATGAATAATTCCATAAATCCTTCACCTCTTTTAAATGAAAAATGTTTTAATTCAAAAGAACAAGAAGTACATGAGTTTCAAATTCATCCTTGAAATTAGTTTAATTACATTGTTGTGGTGACAATACTTTTTATTTTCTGAATGAATGCTTAAACAGTGCATATTTTTTATCTTGTTATTTATGAATGTTAAAATTGTTGGCTCTTGAAAGAATGATGAACAAAGAAAAATGTTACTGATAATCTGAAAAATCATGAAATTGATTCTTGAAGCAAGAAAAAGCAGTGAATAGCAAAAGCTTGTGAAAAAAAATTGGCAAAAAAAAAAGAGAAAAAAATTTTAGAAAGAAAAAAAAAAGCAAGCAGAAAAATCCAATGGCACTTAAAACCAAAAGGCAAGGGTAAAAAAGATCCAAGGCTTTGAGCATCAATCGAGAGGAGGGCCCAAGGAAATAAATCCAGTCCTAAGCGGCTAAATCAAGCTGTCCCAAACCATGTGCTTGTGGCATACAGGTCCAAGTGAAAAGCTTGAGACTGAGTAGTTAAAGCGTGATCCAAAGCAAAAAGAGTGTGCTTAAGAGCTCTGGACACCTCTAACTGGGGACTTTAGCAAAGCTGAGTCACAATCTGAAAAGGTTCTCCCAGTTATTGATTCTCCCAATTAGGGCCATGGCCAAGACTCATAAAAGTAGCTGTGTTCAAGAAATCAACATACTTAACTAGGAGAATCAATAACATTATCTGAAATTCTAAGTTCCTATAGATGCCAATCATTCTAAACATCAAAGGATAAAGTGAGATGCCAAAACTGTTCAGAAGCAAAAAGCTACAAGTTCCACTCATATAATTAGAACTAATATTTATTGATATTTTGAGATTTATAGTATGTTCTCTTCTTTTTATCCTATTTGATTTTCAGTTGCTTGGGGACAAGCAACAATTTAAGTTTGGTGTTGTGATGAGCGGATAATTTATACGCTTTTTGGCATTGTTTTTAGGTAGTTTTTAGTAGGATCTAGCTACTTTTAGGGATGTTTTCATTAGTTTTTATGCTAAATTCACATTTCTGGACTTTACTATGAGTTTGTGTGTTTTTCTATGATTTCAGGTATTTTCTGGCTAAAATTGAGGGACCTGAGCAAAACTCTGATAAAAGGCTGACAAAGGACTGCTGATGCTGTTGGATTCTGACCTCCCTGTACTCGAAATGGATTTTCTGGAGCTACAGAACTCCAAATGGCGCGCTTGCAACGGCGTTGGAAACTATACATCTAGAGCTTTTTTGAAATATATAATAGTTTATACTTTATTCGATATTAGATGACGCAAACTGGCGCTCAACGCCAGTTCCAGGCTGCATTCTGGAGTCAAATGCCAGAAACACGTCACAAACCAGAGTTAAATGCCAAAAATATGTTATAACTTGGCGTTTAACTCCGAAAGAAGCCTCTGCACGTATAAAGCTCAAGCTCAGCCCAAGCACACACCAAGTGGGCCTTAGAAGTGGATTTCTGCACTAATTACTTGTTTCTGTAAATCCTAGTAGCTAGTCTAGTATAAATAGGACATTTTACTATTGTATTAGACATCTTTGGTCTCAGTTTTAATCTATTGTTCATCTTAGGAGACTATTGATCATGTTTTGGAGGCTGGCCTCTCAGCCATGCCTGGACCATCACTTATGTATTTTCAACGGTGGAGTTTCTACACACCATAGATTAAGGGTGTAGAGCTCTGCTGTACCTCGAGTTTTAATGCAATTACTACTATTTTCTATTCAATTCAGTTTATTCCTGTTCTATGATATTCGTTGCTCTTCAACATGATGGATGTGATGATCCATGACACCCATCATCATTCTCACCTATGAACGCGTGACTGACAACCACTTCCGTTCTACCTTAGAAAGAGTGAATATCTCTTGGATTCCTTAATCAGAATCTTCGTGGTATAAGCTAGAACCCTTTGGCGGCCACTCTTGAGGATCCGGAAAGTCTAAACCTTGTCTGTGGTATTCCGAGGAGGATTCAAGGATTAAATGGCTGTGACGAGATTCAAACTCGCGATTGTTAGGCGTGAGGACAAACGCAAAAGAATCAATGGATTCTATTCCGACATGATCGAGAACTGACACATGATTGGCCGTGCCGTGACAGAGCATTTGGACCATTTTCACTGAGAGGATGGGATGTAGCCATTGACAACGGTGATGCCCTACATACAGCTTTTCATAGAAAGGAGTAAGAAGGATTGGATGAAGGCAGTAGGAAAGCAGAGATTCAGAAGGAGCACAACATCTTCATACGCTTATCTGAAATTCCCACCAATGATCTACATAAGTAACTCTATCTTTATTTTATGCTTCATTTATTATTATTTTTGAAAACCATTATTACTATTTGAATCAGCCTAACTGAGATTTACAAGATGACCATAGCTTGCTTTATACCAACAATCTCCGTGGGATCAACCCTTACTCACGTAAGGTATTACTTGGACGACCCAGTGCACTTGCTGGTTAGTTGTGCGAAGTTATGATAAAGTGTGATTCACGTTTTAGAGCACCAAGTCTTCGGCGCCATTGTTGATGATCACAATTTCGTGCACTGACAGCTGAGTCAAACTAGGCAGCAATCATCAAAATAGATAAGAAGAGTGTCAGACCATTCAAATGAGGAGTGAAAAAACATTAAACACCCAACCTCAGAACAGGAGACCATGAGAGGAAAAGCTGACAGAAGATAACCAGACTGCAGTCCAAGACACCTCTAAGGGCATTGAATGCCCAGGGAGGAATGTCACTGGCGTTCAACGCTAAGAAGGGAGTAGCACTTTTGGCGTTCAACGCCAAAAAGGGGGCAGAGCTCCTGGCATTCAATGCCAAGTTGGGGGCAGCCATCTTGGTATTGAATGCCCAAAAGGGGACAGTATTCCTAGCATTGAATGCCAAGAAAGGTGTAACCAGGGCGTTAAACGCCCAAACAGGGATGGTCAGACACATACAAGTACTGATAAGACCCCTTCTAATCAAGCCACAAACCCCCTTCCCCCCTTTCTATTTCTGTAGGAGCTCAACCTACATCAACTAAGGTTGATGAATACAGGGCCAAGATGCCGTTTCCTCAGAAACTCCGTCAAGCGAGAAAGGACAAATAGTTTGCCCGCTTTGTAGACTATCTCAAGACACTAGAAATCAAGATCCATTTTGCAGAAGCTCTTGATCAGATACCTTCTTATGCTAAGTTCATGAAAGACATCTTAAGTGATAAGAAAGATTGGAGAGAGGCAGAAATAGTCCTCCTCATTGAAGAGTATAGTGCAGTAATTCAAAAGAGCTAACCAAAGAAACTACAAGACCCTAGGAGCTTTGTGATACCATGCACCCTAGAGGATGTCTGCAAAAGGACAGCCCTATGTGATCTTGGATCAAGTATTAACCTAATATCTGCATCATTAATAAAGAGGCTCTGTTTAATTCACAAAGTTAAACCGACCCGCATATGTCTTCAACTTGCTGATGGCTCAGTTAAGCTTCCATCAGGCGTGATTGAGGACATGACTGTTAAGGCTGGACCCTTTGCCTTCCCCACGGATTTTGTGGTACTGAAAATGGACGAGCACAAGAGTGCATCCCTCATTCTAGGAAAACCCTTCCTGGCTATAAGACTGACCCTTATTGAGGTTCAAAAAGGAGAAGTACGAGTTCGTGCTAAATGCTATCAAAGCTATGCAGCATCCAAATACCCTAAAGGAGTGCGTGAGTGTTGATATCATTGATTCCCTTGTGGAAGAAGTGAACATGGTTGAGAGACTCGAAGAAGAGCTAAACGACATCTTTTATGATGTCCAGCCTGATTTAGAGGAGCCAGAGGAAAAAAAAGAGCCTTTAAAAACTCCTAAGGAAGAGGATAAGCCTCTTAAACTCGAGCTCAAGCCATTACCATCTTCTTTGAAATATGCATTTCTAGGAGATGGGGATACTTATCCTGTGATTATAAGCTCTGCCTTCGAACCACAGGAAGAAAAAGCACTAATCCAAGTGCTAAAGACACACAAGACAGCTCTTGAGTGGACAATAAGTGACCTTAAGGGCATTAGCCCAACCCGATGCATGCATAACATCCTGCTAGAAGATGACGCCAAACCAGTGGTGCAACCACAAAGGCGACTGAATCCATCCATGAAGGAAGTGGTGCAAAAGGAAGTCACAAAATTATGAGAGGCTGGGATTATTTATCCCATTTTTGACAGCCCCTAGGTGAGCCCTGTCCAAGTTATTCCCAAAAAGGGAGGCATGATAGTTGTTCATAATGAAAAGAATGAACTGATTCCCACAAGAACAGTTACAGGGTGGCGTATGTGTATTTACTACAGGGGGCTCAATAATGCCACCAGAAAGGATCATTTTCCTATACCATTTATATATCAGATGCTGAAAAGACTGACAGGTCATGCATTCTACTGCTTTTTGGATGGCTATTCATGCTATAATCAAATTGCAGTGGATCCTCAAGACCAAGAAAAGACAGCATTTACATGCCTATATGACGTGTTTGCTTATAGGAGGATGCCTTTTAGCCTATGCAATGCACCTGCAACCTTTTAGAGGTGTTTGCTCTCTATTTTCTCTGATATGGTGGAGATATTTCTTGATGTATTCATGGATGACTTCTCCGTCTTTGGGACTCATTTTACTCCTGCCTTGACCATCTGGCTCTAGTTCTGAAATGATGCCAAGAGACGAATCTGGTTTTAAACTGGGAAAAATGTCACTTCATGGTGACTGAAGGGATTGTTCTTAAGCATTCGATTTCGAACAAAGGAATACAAGTGGATCAAGCTAAGGTGGAGGTAATTGAGCGATTACCACCACCCACTAATGTTGAGGCAATCAGAAGTTTCCTGGGACATGCAGGGTTCTACAAGAAGTTCATAAAGGATTTTTTCAAAATTGCAAAACCCCTGTGCAACTTACTAGCTACTGACACTCCATTTGTTTTCAATAAGGAGTGCCTGCATGCCTTTGAAACTCTAAAGGCTAAGCTTATCACTGCACCTGTCATCTCTACACCCAACTGGGACTAACCATTTGAACTAATGTGTGATGCCCATGATCATGACATTGGTGCAGTTCTGGGGCAGAGGCATGATAAGCTTCTGCGTGTCATTTATTATGCCAGTCGTGTTCTAAATGATGCACAGAAGAACTATACTACCACAGAGAAGGAATTGCTTGCAGTGGTTTATGCCATTGACAAGTTCAGATCCTATTTAATATGATCTAAGGTCATTATCTACACTGACCATGCTGCTCTTAAGTATCTCCTCACCAAAAAGGATTCTAAGCCCAGGTTGATAAGATGCGTATTACTCCTGCAAGAGTCTGATATAGAAATCAAAGACAGAAAAAGGGTCAAAAAATCAAGTAATGGACCACTTGTCTGAAACCTTTCCAGAAAAATAACTCTTTGCCATTCAGACGACACCCTGGTTTGCAGAAATTGCAAATTACAAAGCTATAAGGTTCATCCCCAAAGAATACAGTATGCAGCAAGCTCGAAAACTCATTCGTGATGCAAGATACTACTCGTGGGATGAACCATATCTCTTTAAGAGATGCTCGGATGGTATAATCTGCCACAGTGTGTCTGAGGAAGAGGCACATAAAATCCTATGGCATCGCCATGGCTCCGATTATGGAGGACACTTTGGAGGTGAGCGAACATCCACAAAGGTTCTCCAAAGTGGTTTCTACTGGCCCACACTCTTCAAGGATTCCAGAGAGTTTGTCCGTCACTGTGATAGTTGCTAAAGGGCTGGCAATCTCCCTCATGGTCACAACATGCCTCAGCAAGGAATCTTAGAGATTGAGTGATTTGATGTATCAGGTATAGACTTCATATGACCTTTTCCACCGTCATACTCAAACACTATACCCTAGTGGCAGTGGATTATGTGTCTAAATGGGTTGAGGCAGTCGCATCACTGAAGAGAAAACTTTTGCGTGGTTTAGAATTTAGAATAAATTTCCGTTGCAAGTATAGCTTCTAAACCAACAAGAGTCCTTTCTTACAAACGTTTTGGTTGTCACAAGTAACAAACCCCTAAATAAATTGATAACCGAAGTATCTAAATCTCGGGTCGTCTTCTCAAGGAATTGCAGGGAGGTATGTTCTTATTATTGGTTACGAAGATTGTAAATCGGGGTTTTGAAGATGAGGAACAAGTAAGTTAAATGGCAGGTAAAATAAATAAATAACTGTAAAATAAACTTTTGGCAAGGTATGAGAAATTGGAAGTCCTATCCTAGTTATCCTTATCAATGATGATGAAAATTGAATATTAATTCTACTTAGTTAACCTTTGCAAGTGCAAGGGAAGGTCAAGTGACTAATTATTTTGATCTTCAAATCCTAGTTAATTCCTAGAAAAAGATTGGGATTATTGAAGTTCAAGCCAATTAGCAAAGATAGCAATTATCGATCACGTTGAGTCTAATAACTCCTGAGTTACTGATTTCTTAACCAAGACCAAAAGGAGAAAAGTAAATCTATTGGAATAAAAATAATTTGGATAGAGCCCAAGCATCAATAACATAAATTAGAGAAAACGATCATAAGTCTGAAATACCTCAAATAATATTAATTAAGAAAATCATAACATGAAGGTCATTAAGCCAAATTGGCAACATATATAATTAAAAATAAGAGAAGTCAAAATAAAGGAATATTGAACCTGATATGAAGATGAGATAAATCCTAATCCTAATATAAATCCTAATCCTAATCCTAATCCTAAGAGAGAGGAGAGAACCTCTCTCTCTAAAAACTATATCTAAACTCTGAAAAGTGAATTATGAAAATGTATCATAATGAATTAATGGATTCCCCCACTTTATAGCCTCTAATCTGTGTTTTCTGGGCCGAAAACTGGGTCAGAAACAACCCAGAAATCGCTGTTTACGAATTTAGCTACGCTGGTTTTTCGTCACTGCAATGCGTCCACGTGGATCACGCGTTCGCGTCGCCTAGCGGTATGGCCACTATGACAAATTATATGTCAAATCGAAGCCCCGAATGTTAGCTTTTCAACGCAACTAGAACCGTATCATTTGGACCTTTGTAGCTAAAGTTATGTCCGTTTGAGTGCAAAGAGGTCAGGCTGACAGCTTAGCAGTTTCTTCAACTTCTTGTATTCCTTCCACTTTTGCATGCTTCCTTTCCATCCTCAAAGCCATTCCTGCCCTGTAATCCCTGAAATCACTTAACACACATATCAAGAAATCGAATGGTAATAAAGGATAATTAAATTTAATATTTCTAAAGCATAGAAAATATTTTTTCACATATATCATATCATGAGGAAGGAATTGTAAAACCATGCAAATAGTATGAATAAGTGTGCAAAGGCTTGATAAAAACCACTCAATTGAGCACAAGATAAACCATAAAATAGTGGTTTATCAATCACCCATAAATGACACTAGAGTAATGATAAAATTCCTCTAGAAGAACATCTTCAGTAGATTTGGTTTCCCTCGGACACTGATAAGTGATGGAGGAACTCATTTCTGCAACAAACAACATGACTCTACTCTGAATCGGTATGGAGTTTGCCATGAAGTGGCCACCCCATATCATCCACAGACAAATGGGCAAGCCGGGGTCTCAAATAAGGAACTGAAGAGAATCCTGGAAATGACAGTGAGCACCTCTAGAAAGGATTGGGCGAGAAAGCTTGATGATGCTCTCTGGGCATACAGAACTGTTTTCAAGAACCCTATATGAACCTTACCATATCAATTGGTGTATGGGAAAGAATACCACCTACCAGTAAAGTTGGAACACAAGGCCTACTGGGCAACCAAACTCCTAAACCTTGGTGTAAAGGTAGCAGGAAAGAAACGATTGCTCCAATTAAATGAGTTGGATGAATTCCGACTAGCTGCATTTGAAAATGCAAAAATTTATAAAGAAAGGGCCAAGAAATGGCATGACAGAAAGATATCTTCCAGAGTCTTTGAACTTGGACAGAGGGTTCTGCTCTTCAATTCTAGACTAAAGCTTTTCCCTGGAAAGCTCAAGTCACATTGCACAGGACCTTTCCTGATCACTCATGTATCACCCTATGGTCATGTAGAACTCCAGAGTAAACACTCTGATAAAGAATTTACTGTTAATGGCCAAAGAGTGAAACATTACCTAGGTGGTGAAGTTTAGCAAGAGAAATCCACCCTGTTGCTAACGTGAGCAGCAGTAAAGTCCAGCTAAACGACAGTAAAGAAGCACTTGTTGGGAGGCAACCCAAAGATTAATAGCATATTATTATTTTCACTTTCTTAAATTGTTCTCATTTAATCTAGTTTTCTTTTAATTTCAAGTATTTTTCATAGTTACGTTACTTTCTAATGTTTATGATCATTTGTACCTCCTAGTAAAGAGACAGCAATGTTCAGAGCTAAAACCAGAGCACCCTAGGAAAGCCCCATGCTGGCGTTGAACGCCAGACAAGAGGAAAAGATAGGAATTCAACGCCCTAAAAGAACAACAAGACTGGCGTTGAACGCCAGCCAGGGAGTGCTGGTTGGTCGTTCAACACCCTCAAGGAGCCACAAGCCTGGCATTGAAACGCCAGCCAGGGAGCATTGGCTGGGCGTTCAACGGCCTGAAGGGAGAAGAAAGCTGGCATTGAAAGCCAGCAAGGGAGCACTGGTTGGGCGTTCAACACCGAAAGAGGAGTGACAAACTGGCGTGGAACGCCAGCCAAAGGGTATTGCCTGGGCGTTCAACGCCCAGGAGGAGCATGATGAGCGGATATTTTATACGCTTTTTGGCATCATTTTCATATAGTTTTTAGTATGTTTTATTTAATTTTTATTAAGTTTTCATAGGTTTTAGTATAAAATCTACATTTTTGGATTCTACTTAGAGTTTGGGTGTTTTTATGCAATTTCAGGTATTTTTATTGCTGAAATTGACGAACTGGAGCAAAAGTCTGATTCAGAGACAGAGAAAGCACTACAGATGCTATCTGGATCTAACCTCCTTTCACTCGGAAGGGCTTTTCTGGAGCTACAGAAATCCAAATGGAGTGTTCTTAATGGCTATGAAAATCTGACTTTTAAAGCTTGTTAGAAATATATAATAGTCAATACTTTGCTTCAGAATAGAAGGCCCAAAACTGGCGTTTAACGCCAGCCTCCTGCCCCATTCCAAGCGTCTAGCGCCCAAAGGAGGAGACAAGCATCCAAACGCCCAAAGAGATCCCTCTAGCCAGTGTTCAACACCCTAGAGGCCTCATAACACGTGGATCTCATCAAAGCTCAGCCCAAATACTCACCAAGCGGGCCCCAGAAGTGAATTTTAGCACTAAAAGACTGTTTTACCCTTTCTTATGTAATCCTAAGTCATTAGTTTAGTATTTAAGTGATATTTTACATAATCTTAGGAGACTTTTACACCATATTTCTTTAATCATTGTGTTTTTCTATTAGTATGAGTTTCTAAACCTCCTAAGTTGAGGGGAGGAGCCCTGCTGAGTTTTATGGATTAATAAAAGTATTACGGTTTCTATTCAATCTGTGTTTGATTCAATTCTAAGATGTATCTTTGTTCTTCAACATGATGAATGGGATGACCCGTGACAATCATCTTTGTTCTTCATACTACGACTGCATTCCTGACAACCACCCTTGTTTTTCTTGGGTTCGTGTGAATACGTGACTGGAAAGCATCGAACTGCCAGCTTGATTATACATATCTTAAACGGCTAATCCACGACTTTGTTGGGAACTTCTCGAGATACCAGTTCAGCCGAGGTATGGGGAAATTAGGGTCTTTGTGGTAGAGGCTAGAACCTAAAAGCGCATCTAATGAGCGGATAATTTATACGCTTTTTGGCATTGTTTTTAGTATGTTTTTAGTATGTTTTAGTTAGTTTTTATTATATTTTTATTAGTTTTTAGTTAAAATTTACTTTTCTGTACTTTACTATGATTTTGTGTGTTTTTCTGTGATTTCAGGTATTTTCTGGCTGAAATTGAGGGACCTGAGCAAAAATCTGATTCAGAGGCTGAAAAGGACTGCAGATGCTGTTGGATTCTAACCTCCCTACACTTGAAGTATATTTTCTGGAGCTACAGAAGCCCAATTGGCGCGCTCTCATTTGTGTTGGAAAGTATACATCCTGGGCTTTCCTACAATGTATAATAGTCCATACTTTTCCCGAGATTTGATGGCCCAAAAAGGCGTTCCAAGTCAGCTCAAGAAATTCTGGCGTTTAACGCCGGAACTGGCACAAGAATGGGAGTTAAACGTCCAAACTGGCACAAAAGCTGGCGTTTAACTCCAAGAAAAGTCTCTACACATGAAAGCTTCAATGCTCAGCCCAAGCACACACCAAGTGGGCCCGGAAGTTGATTTTTATGTCATTTACTCATCTTTGTAAACCCTAAGCTACTAGTTCTCTACAAATAGGACCTTTTGCTATTGTATTTCTATCTTTGGATCACTTTAGATCTTTTGATCATCTTTGGACGTCTAGTTTTTAGATCATTGGAGGCTGGCCTCACGGCCATGCCTAGACCTTGTTCTTATGTATTTTCAACGGTGGAGTTTCTACACACCATAGATTAAGGTATGGAGCTCTGCTATACCTCGAGTATTAATGCAATTATTATTGTTCTTATATTCAATTCGGCTTATTCTTATTCTAAGATATCACTTGTTCCTCAACTTGATGAATGTGATGATCCGTGACACTCATCATCATTCTCACCTATGAACGTGTGCCTGACAACCACCTCCATTCTACCTTAGATTGAGTGGATATCTCTTGGATCCCTTAATCGGAATCTTCGTGGTATAAGCTAGAATTGATGACGGCATTCAAGAGAATCCGGAAGGTCTAAACCTTGTCTGTGGTATTCTGAGTAGGATTCGAGGATTGAATGACTGTGACGAGCTTCAAACTCTTGAAGGCCGGGCGTTAGTGACAGACGCAAAAGAATCACTAGATTCTATTCCAACCTGATTGAGAACCGACAGATGATTAACCGTGCTGTGACAGAGCGCGTTGAACATTTTCACTGAGAGGACGGGACTGTAGCCACTGACAACGGTGATGCCCAACATACAGCTTGCCATGGAAAGGAGTAAGAAGGATTGGATGAAGACAGTAGGAAAGCAGAGAGACGGAAGGGACAAAGCATCTCCATACGCTTATCTGAAATTCTCACCAATGAATTACATAAGTATCTCTATCTTTATTTTATGTTTTATTTGTCTTTTAATTATCAATCCTCCATAACCATTTGAATCTGCCTGACTGAGATTTACAAGATGACCATAGCTTGCTTCATACCAACAATATCCGTGGGATCAACCCTTACTCGCGTAAGGTTTATTACTTGGACGACCCAGTGCACTTGCTGGTTAGTTGTACGAAGTTGTGATAAAGAGTTGAGATTGCAATTGAGCGTACCATGTTGATGGCGCCATTGATGATCACAATTTCGTTCACCAAGTTTTTGGCGCCGTTGCTGGAGATTGTTTGAGTTTGGACAACTGACGGTTCATCTTGTTGCTTAGATTAGGTTTTTTTTCAGAATTTTAAAGAATGAATTCTAGAGTTTCAAGGTGATGTTCTGATCATCACTAAAGCTGATTGATTTTTATCAATTTAGCTCTTGAATGTAATCTCCTGCTGAAGCTTGGCTAGCCATGTCTAATTTCTTTAGACTAACATTGCATGATTCCTGGAATTCTTATTAAAAATTTTGAATCTCTTTATCATCTTTTCCATATAATTTTCGAAAAAAGCACAAAAAAAAAATGATAAAATCTTAAAATCAAAAATATTTTTATGTTTCTTGTTTGAGTCTAGTGTCTCATTTCAAGTTTGGTGTCAATTGCATGTTTCTTTTCTTCTTGCATTTTTCGAATTCATTCATGTGTCTTCATTGATCTTCAAGTTGTTCTTGATGATTTCCTTGCTCTGATCTTTAAATTCTCTTGTCTTGAGTGTTATGCTGTTTCTCATATGCATTCTCAATTTGTTAGTGTCAGTAGTATACAAACTTCTGAGTTTGGTGTCTTGCATGCATTGTTTATTTGATCTTAGTTTCATTTTGATTATTCCTCATTATTAAAAAAAACCAAAAAAAATTTTTTTTCTTTGTGTCTTTTCAAGTCAATAATACAGAGAATTGAAGATTCAGAACATACAGCAGAGGAATTACACAGAAAGAGCTGGGCGTTCAAAACGCCCAGTGAGGAAGGAAAACTGGCGTTTAAACGCCAGCCAGGGTACCTGGCTGGGCGTTTAACGCCCAAAAGGGTAGCATTTTGGGCGTTAAACGCCAGAATGTATACCATTCTGGGTGTTTAACGCCAGGATGGCACAAGAGGGAAGATTTTGTTTTTAATTCAAATTTTTTTCAAGTTTTCAGAATTTTTTAAAATCAAATCTTTTTCAAATCATATCTTTTCAATCATATATTTTCAAAATCAATTTCTTTCCATTTTCAAAAAGAAAGGTTTAATGTCTGAATCATATCTTTTAAATTTCTTGTTAGCCAAGTCATTAATTTTCAAAATCAAATCTTTTTAAATTGTTTTTCAAATCATATCTTCTCAATCATATCTTTTTAAAACCATATCTTTTCAATCATATCTTTTCAAACACATCTTTTTCAAAATTAATTTTCAATCATATCTTTTTGATTTCTACTTTCAAAAAACTTTTTCAAAAATCACTTTATTTCTTTTCCAACTTTAACTTCGAAAATCATTCTTTAATTTTTCAAAATTTTTTTAAAATCTTTTAATTTATTTTCAAAAATTTCTTCCCCTCTTCTCACATCCCTCTATTTATGGACTAACACTCTTCCTCAATGCACAATTCGAACTCTATCTCTCTTGATAAGTTCGAATTCTTCTACCTCTTCCTTCTATTTTTCTTTTCCTCTGACACCTCAAGGAATCTCTATACTATAACATAGAGGATTTCATATTTTCTTGTTCTCTTTTCTTTCATATGAGCATAAGCAAAGACAAAAGCATTCTTGTTGAGGCTGACCCTAAACCTGAAAGGACCGTGAAGCGAAAGCTAAGAGAAGCTAAAGCACAACTCTCCGTAGAGGACCTAACAGAATTCTTCAAAGAAGAAGACATGGCAGCCAAAAACAACAATAATGCCAACAATGCAAGGAAGGTGCGGGTGACTTTACTGCACCTACTCCCGACTTCTATGGGAGAAGCATCTCTATCCCTGCCATTGGAGCAAACAACTTTGAGCTTAAGCCTCAATTAGTTTCTCTAATGCAACAGAATTGCAAGTTCCATGGACTTCCATTGGAAGATCCTCATCAGTTTTTAGCTGAATTCTTGCAAATCTATGACACTGTCAAGACCAATGGGGTTGACCCTGAGGTCTACAGACTTATGCTATTCCCTTTTGCTGTAAGAGACAGAGCTAGGATATGGTGGGGACTCACAACCTAAAGAAAGCCTAAACTCTTGGGAAAAGCTAGTCAATGCCTTCTTGGCAAAGTTCTTTCCACCTCAAAAATTGAGTAAGCTTAGAGTGGAAGTCCAAACCTTTAGACAGAAGGAAGGTGAATCCCTCTATGAAGCTTAGGAAAGATACAAACAATTGATCAGAAAGTGTCCCTTTGACATGCTTTCTGAATGGAGCATCATAGGTATCTTCTATGATGGTCTGTCTGAACTGTCCAAGATGTCATTGGACAGCTCTGCTGGAGGATCTCTTCATCTGAAGAAGACGCCTGCAGAAGCTCAAGAACTCATTAAAATGGTTGCAAATAACCAATTCATGTACACTTCTGAAAGGAATCCTGTGAACAATAGGACGAATCAGAAGAAAGGAGTTCTTGAGATTGATACTCTGAATGCCATACTGGCTCAGAACAAAATATTAACTCAGAAAGTCAATATGATCTCTCAAAGTCTGTCTGGAATACAAGCTGCACCAGGCAGTACTAAGGACGCTTCATCTGAAGAAGAAGCTTATGATCCTAAGAACCCTTCAATGGAAGAGGTGAATTACATGGAAGAACCCTATGGAAACACCTATAATCCTTCATGGAGAAATCATCCAAATCTATCATGGAAGGATCAATAGAGACCTCAACAAGGTTTCAACAACAATAATGGTGGAAGAAACAGGTTTGGCAATGGCAAGCCTTTTCCATCATCTTCTCAGCAACAGACAGAGAATTCTAAGCAGAGCCACTCTGACTTAGCAACCATGGTCTCTGATCTAATCAAAACCACTCAAAGTTTTATGACTGAAACAAGGTCTTCCATTAGAAACTTGGAGGCACAAGTGGGTCAGCTGAGTAAGAAAATTACTGAACTCCCTCCTAGTACTCTTCCAAGCAATACAGAAGAGAATCCAAAAGGAGAGTGCAAGGCCATCAACATGGCCGAATTTGGAGAGGAGAAAGAGGCAGTGAGCGCCACTGAGGAAGACCTCAATGGACGTCCACTGGCCTCTAATGAGTTCCCTAATGAGGAACCATGGGAATCTGAGGCTCACACTGAGACCGTAGAGATTCCATTGGATTTACTTCTGCCATTCATGAGCTCTGATGAGTATTCTTGCTCTGAATAGGACGAAGATGTCACTGAAGAGCAAGTTGCTAAGTACCTTGGAGCAATCATGAAGCTAAATGACAAGTTATTTGGTAATGAGACTTGGGAGGATGAACCCCCTTTGCTCACCAAAGAACTGGATGACTTGACTAGGCAGAGATTACCTCAAAAGAGACAGGACCCTGGGAAGTTCTCAATACCTTGTACCATAGGCACCATGACCTTTGAGAAGGCTCTGTGTGACCTAGGGTCAAGCATAAACCTTATGCCTCTCTCTGTAATGGAGAAGCTAGGGATCTTTGAGGTGCAAGCTGCAAGAATCTCACTAGAGATGGCAGACAATTCAAGAAAATAAGCTTATGGACTTGTAGAGGATGTTCTGGTAAAGGTTGAAGACCATTACATCCCTGCTGATTTCATAGTCCTAGAGACTGGGAAGTGCATGGATGAATCCATCATCCTTGGCAGACCCTTCCTCGCCACAGCATAGGCTGTGATTGATGTTGACAGAGGAGAATTGATCATTCAAGTGAATGAAAAATCCTTTGTGTTTAAGGCTCAAGGATATCCCTCTGTAACCATGGAGAGGAAGCATGAAGAACTTCTCTCAAAACAGAGTCAAACCGAGCCCCCACAGTCAAACTCTAAGTTTGGTGTTGGGAGGCCACAACCAACTTCTAAGTTTGGTGTTGAACCCCCACATTCAAACTCTAAGTTTGGTGTTGGGAGGTTCCAATATTGCTCTGAACATCTGTGAGGCTCCATGAGAGCACACTGTCAAGCTACTGACATTAAAGAAGCGCTTGTTGAGAGGCAACCCAATGTTATAATTATCTATTTTCCATTGTTATTTTATGTTTTCTATAGGTTGATGATCATGTGAAGTCATAAAATCAATTGAAAAAGCAAAAACAGAATGAAAAACAGAAAGAAAAATAGCACACCCTGGAGGAAAACTTGCTGGCGTTTAAACGCCAGTGAAGACAGTAAAATGGGCGTTTAACGCCCAGTCTGGCACTATTCTGGGCGTTTAACACCAGAAAGGGGTACCAGGCTGGCATTTAATGCCAGGAATGGGCAAGAAGCTGGCGTTAAACGTCAGAAATGGGCACCAGCCCGGCGTTTAACGCCAGGATTGGCAAAAAGAGCATTTTTGCTCGCCACTTGGTGTAGGGATGAATTATCCTTGACACTTCAGGATCTGTGGAACCCACAGGATCCCCACCTACCCCACCACTCTCTCTCTTCTTCACCCATTCACCAACCACCTCAACACCTCTTCCCTAAAAACCCCTCACCTATCAAATCCTACCATTCTCTTCACCACTCACATCCATCCTTCATAAAACCCCACCTACCTCACCATTCAAATTCAAACCACTTTTCCTCCCAAACCCACCCATAATGGCCGAACCATACACCCCCTCTCCACTCCTATATAAACCCATCTTCACTCCTTCATTTTCACACAACCTATACACTACTTCTCCCCCTTGGCCGAAACACAAAGCCCCCCTCCTTCTCCTATATTTCTTCTTCTTCTACTCTCTTCTTTCTTCTTTTGCTCGAGGACGAGCAAATCTTCTAAGTTTGGTGTGGTAAAAGCGTTGCTTTTTGTTTTTCCATAACCATTTATGGCACCTAAGGCTAGAGAAACCTCTAGAAAGAGGAAAGGGAAGGCAAAAGCTTCCACCTCCGAGTAATGGAAGATGGAGAAATTCATCTCAAGGGTGCATCAAGACCACTTCTATGAAGTTGTGGCCATGAAGAAGGTGATCCCCGAGGTCCCTTTTCAAACTCAAAAAAGGTCAACTTTAATCAAAGGTTGGACCAAGTCCTCATGAATATCTGTGTGGAAGGAGCTCAATGCAAACAGGAGATCCCACTCATAGACATGGACATGAGGAGATTCCTCATTATGAAATCCATGAGATGCATCAAGGGATGCACTTTCCTCCACAAAACTATTGGGATCAAATCAACACCTCCCTAGGAGAATTGAGTTCCAACATGGGACAACTAAGGGTGGAGCACCAAGAACATTCCATCCTCCTCTAAGAAATTAGAGAAGATCAAAGAATCATGAGAGAGGAGCAACAAAGGCAAGGAAGAGACATTGAGGAGCTCAAGCACTCCATAAGATCTTCAAGAGGAAGAACAAGCTGCCATCACTAAGGTGGACCCGTTCTTTAATCTCCTTGTCCTTTATTTTTCTGTTTTTCGAATTTTCATGCTTATGTTTATCTATGTTTGTGTCTTATGATCATTAGTGTCTTAGTGTCTATGCCTTAAAGTTATGAATGTCCTATGAATCCATCACCTTTCTTAAATGAAAAATGTTCTTAATTGAAAAAAAAAAGAAGAATTGCATGAATTTTGAATTTTATAACAGATTAATTATTTTGATGTGGTGGCAATACTTTGACTTCTGAATGTATGCTTGAACAGTGCATATGTCTTTTGAATTTGTTGTTCATGAATGTTGGCTCTTGAAAGAATGATGAAAAAAGAGAGACATGTTACTGAGGATCTGAAAAATCATAAAAATGATTCTTGAAGCAAGAAAAATCAGTGAATTCAAAAAAATGAAAAAAAGGGAAAAAAAGAAAAAGAAAAAAATAAAGTCGTGATCCAAAGCAAAAAGAGTATGCTTAAGAACCCTGGATACCTCTAATTGGGGACTCTAGCAAAGCTGAGTCACAATCTGAAAAGGTTCTCCCAGTTATGTGTCTGTGGCATGTATGTATCCGGTGGTAATACTGGAAGACAGAGTGCTTTGGGCCACGGCCAAGACTCATAAAGTAGCTGTGTTCAAGAATCATCATACTTAACTAGGAGAATCAATAACACTATCTGGATTCTGAGTTCCTATAGAAGCCAATCATTCTGAATTTCAAAGGATAAAGTGAGATGCCAAAACTGTTCAGAGGCAAAAAGCTAAAAGCCCCGCTCATCTAATTAATACTGATCTTCATAGATGTTTTTGGAATTCATTGCATATTCTCTTCTTTTTATCTTATTTGATTTTCAGTTGCTTGGGGGCAAGCAACAATTTAAGTTTAGTGTTGTGATGAGCGGATAATTTATACGCTTTTTGGCATTGTTTTTAGTATGTTTTTAGTATGTTTTAGTTAGTTTTTATTATATTTTTATTAGTTTTTAGTTAAAATTCACTTTTCTGGACTTTACTATGAGTTTGTGTGTTTTTCTATGATTTTAGGTATTTTCTGGTTGAAATTGAGGGACCTGAGCAAAAATCTGATTCAGAGGCTGAAAAGGACTGCAGATGCTGTTGGATTCTGACCTCCCTGCACTCGTAGTGGATTTTCTGGAGCTACAGAAGCCCAATTGGCGCGATCTCAAGTGCTCTGGAAAGTAGACATCCTGGGCTTTCCAGCAATGTATAATAATCCATACTTTGCCCGAGATTTAATGGCCCAAACAGGCGTTCCAAGTCAGCTCAAGAAATTTTGGCGTTTAACGCCAGAACTGGCACAAGAATGGGAGTTAAACGCCCAAACTAACACAAAAGCTGGCGTTTAACTCCAAGAAAAGTCTCTACACATGAAAGCTTCAATGCTCAGCCCAAGCACACACCAAGTGGGCCCGGAAGTGGATTTTTATGTCATTTACTCATATTTATAAACTCTAAGCTATTAGTTCTCTACAAATAGGACCTTTTGCTATTGTATTTCTATCTTTGGATCACTTTAGATCTTTTAATCATCTTTGGACGTCTAGTTCTTAGATCATTGGAGGCTGACCTCACGGCCATGCCTAGACCTTGTTCTTATGTATTTTCAACGGTGGAGTTTCTACACACCATAGATTAAGGTGTGGAGCTCTGCTGTACCTCGAGTATTAATGCAATTACTATTGTTCTTCTATTCAATTCGGCTTATTCTTATTCTAAGATATCACTTGTTCCTCAACTTGATAAATGTGATGATCCGTGACACTCATCATCATTCTCACCTACGAACGTGTGCCTGACAACCACCTCCATTCTACCTTAGATTGAGTGGATATCTCTTGGATCCCTTAATTAGAATCTTCATGATATAAGCTAGAATTGATGGCAGCATTCAAGAGAATCCGGAAGGTCTAAACCTTGTCTGTGGTATTCTGAATAGGATTCGAGGATTGAATGACTGTGACGAGCTTCAAACTCCTGAAGGTTGGGCATTAGTGACAGACGCAAAAGAATCACTAGATTCTATTCCAACCTGATTGAGAACCGACAGATGATTAGCCGTGCTGTGACAGAGCGCGTTGAACATTTTCACTGAGAAGACGGGACTGTAGCCACTGACAATGGTGATGCCCAACTTACAGCTTGCCATGGAAAGGAGTAAGAAGGATTGGATGAAGACAGTAGGAAAGCAGAGAGACGGAAGGGACAAATCATCTCCATACGCTTATCTGAAATTCTCACCAATGAATTACATAAGTATCTCTATCTTTATTTTATGTTTTATTTGTCTTTTAATTGTCAATCCTCCATAACCATTTGAATCTGCCTGGCTGAGATTTACAAGATGACCATAGCTTGCTTCATACCAACAATCTCCGTGGGATCGACCCTTACTCGCGTAAGGTTTATTACTTGGACGACGTAGTGCACTTGCTGGTTAGTTGTACGAAGTTGTGATAAAGAGTTGAGATTGTAATTGAGCGTACCATGTTGATGGCGCCATTGATGATCACAATTTCGTGCACCAGCATCATTCTCTGATTCGGAAGATTCGACCTTGTCTATGGCATTTTGAGTAGGATCATTAAGGAGAATGGACTGCAGGAGCTTCACCCTTAATCAGAATGGATCTGCACTAACCCTGGCGTTCAGATCTGGAGGAGATTGGCGACCGCGGTTGTATGACGTTGATTACATACAACCTGCCATAGAAGAAATCATTCACAATTGAAGAAGACTGTTGGGCCAGAGTTAATACAAAACGACAAAGCATCTCCAAACCTTAACCACCTTCTTATCATAGTTTACATGACTTCTGAGTTCTGTTTATCCTTTTTCATTCCTGTTATGTTTTTAACCAAATTCAAACCAATAACTCTTCTATCAGTTTGACTAAGATCTGCAAGATAACCATAGCTTGCTTCAAACCACAATCCTCGTGGGATCGACCCTGACTCGCTCAGGTATTACTTGGATGACTCAGTGCACTTGTTGGTACAGTTGTACGAAGTGCGGGAATTCGTGCACCAGAGCACAAGGTTGGCGTTGAACGCCATAATAGGGGTGTTCTAGGCGTTCAATGCCCAACAAAGGTGGGGAAGTTTGACTTATTCAAAACATACCTTTTTCAATATTATCTTTTCAATCATATCTTTAAAACCATTATCTTTTAAATTCAATCTCTTTCCCTAAAATCTTTTCAAATCTTTTTCAATTTTTTTCAATTCCTCTTCAAATTTTTTACTAAACTTTTAAATCTTTTTTGTACCCTTCATACGTTCTATCTTATCTTTTGTATCTTTTTCATATCTTTGATGATTAAACAAATTTTAAAAACTTATCTTTTTCTGTCTTTTACCAAAGTATGAATTATATCTTCTTTATCTTTTATCTAATTAAATCTTGAAAACCCACCCAACCCCACCCTATATATATACCTTTCATACCATACACTCCCTCATCTACATCCCATTCGAATCCCTCTCCTCTTCTTCGTCTTCTTTCTCCTCTTTTTGCTCAAGGACGAGCAAACCTTTAAGTTTGTTGTAGAAAGAGCCTTGCCTTCTCACTCTATTCGAATTCCATGGCTCCAAAAAATAGAAATCCGACTTCAAGAAGAAAGAAAGAAGACAATCCAACAGCTATTTTCAAACCTTTCATATTCTACACCAAGCAGCATGAAGAACATTTTTACAAAATAATGTGCAAGAGGATAGTGATCCCAGAGGCCAGATTCGAATTAAAAGAAGATGAGTACCTAGAGATCCAAGAGCAGATTCAAAAGAGAGGCTGGGAAACCCTGGCCAACCCTATGACCAATGTTGGACTAACAATGGTTCATGGATTCTATGCAAATATGTGGATGACAGATAGGCAAAAGAAAGATGGACAAGGGTTCCATACTTTTTGCACCATGGTCCGGGGAAAGACTCTCTATTTTCATCTTGATAAGGTGAGAGAGATCTTTAAATTACATCCACAAAGGGATGATCCAGAATTCTTTAATAGGAAGGTGGTAGCTGACCCAAAGTTGGATTAGATTATAAAAGACATATTTCTACCATAACTCAGTGGATCAATAACACAAAAGGTAAACCAAACCAACTAAGAAGAATGGATCTCAACCCAGTTGCTAGGTGTTGGCTGGATTTTATTGGGCATTTCATACTCCCCACTAGCAATTGCTCTGAAGTCACCATCAGATGAGCTGTGATGATTCACTGCATCATGATGGGGAATGAGGTGGAAGTCCAATAATTAATCCCCATTGAGCTGTATAAGGTTGCAAATAAGATGTCAACTCAAGCCAAATTGGCCTATCCAAACCTTATCTTTCACTTGTACAAAGAGGCTGGAGTCCTGATTAACAAAGACTCACGTATCCTAGAAGAAAGCCTAATCACCAAGAAAGTAATGAAAAGCTCCAGAATACCAGATGATCATCCCAAAAGGAAGACACATGAGCCTCTTCAAACACAAGAGTTCCCTCCAATTAAATATTGGACCCAGCTAGAAGCATTTGTTGTGCAATTGCAAACAACATTGGATCAATTAAGAGAGGAGAAAAAAGACCAGACTAGCATGCTTTGCAAACTGATCAAGGAACAAGAGAAGCAGGGGCGTGAACTAGAAGAGCTGAAGCGTCAGAAATTATCCCCTGAAGAGCCTAACGCCAACCATGATTAAGGTGGTTGAGTTCCACCTCCCTATTTCTGTGCTTATTTTAATTGCTATTTCTTATGTTTAAATTTACATTATCACTAGTAGCATTTAAGTTTTTATTTAAGTTTTTGTCTTTTCATTTAAGAATTGCATGAGCATTATTAGACTTTAAGTTTCTATTTTCCCTATATTTTTTCCAATTGGCTATAAAATATTCCTCTTATCATCCCATTGAACTTAAATAAAATTTCTATTTTTTTAAGCAGTAGAGATAGTTGAATTTCGAGTTATATAATAAGAATAGTTCAGTTATTTTGATGTAGTGGCATTGTTTTTACTCTTTGAATGCATGAAATAAACAATGCATATTTGATGTTGGAGTTAAGAATGTTGGCTCTTGAAAGAATGATGAAAAAAGAGAAGTATTATTGGTAATCTGAAAAATCCAAAAGAAAATTGATTCTTGAAGCAAGAAAAAGCATAAAAAGAGAAAGAAAAATGCGGAAAAAAAGCATAAAAAGAAAGAAAAAGAAGAAGCCAATAGCTCTTTAAATCAAAAGTCAAGAGCAAGTATCCAAGGCTTTAAGCATCAATGGTTAGGAGGGTCTAAAAGAAACAAAATCTTGGCCTAAAAGTTCAAATGAGCTCCTCCCCTAACTAAATGCTTGTGGTGAGAAGGTGTCAAGCGAAAAGCTTGAGACTGAGCAGTTAAAGTTGTGATCTAAAGGAAAAGAGTGTGCTTAAGAAGTCTGGACACCACTGGCTAGGGATTCTAGCAAAGCTAAATCACAATCCGAAAGGATTCACCCAGTTAAGTGTATGTGGCGTTTATGTATCTGGTGGTAAAACAGGAAAACAAAGCGCTTAGGGTCACGGCCAAGACTTAAAAGAAACTGTGTTCAAGAATAAAAAAAACTAAACAAGGAGAATCAATAGTATCATCTAGATCCCGAGTTCCTAAAGAAGCCAATTATTCTGAGCTCCAAAGAAAAGTGAGATGCCAAAATTATTCAAAAGTGAATAGCCACTAGTCCCACTTATCTAATTGATATTGAGCTTCATTGAAAACTCTGAGATTTATTGTATCATTCTCACTTTTTTAATCCTACTTTGGTTTTGGTTGCTTAGGGACAAGCAACAGTTTAAGTTTGGTTTTCTGATGAGTGGATATTTTATATGCTTTTTGGCATTATTTTCATATTGTTTTTGTTATGTTTTATTTAAGTTTTATTATATTTTCATAGGTTTTAGTGCAAAAAATACATTTTTGGATTCTACTTCGAGTTGTTGTGTTTTATGATGATTTCAGGTAAATTCTGGCTGAAATTGAGGAGCTTTCGAAAAGTCTGATTCAGAGATAGAGAAACGACTGCAGATGTTGTCAAATTCTGACCTCCATGCACTCGAAGGAGCATTTTTGGAGCTACAAAAGTCTAAATAATGCGATCTTAACGACTTTGGAAAGCTAACATCTAGGGCTTTCCAGAAATATATAATAGTTTATACTTTGCTCTGGAAATGAAGGCCCAAAACTGGCGTTCAACGCCAGTTACCAACCCCATTCCTGCCGTTGGACGCCCAAAAGGGAGCAGCTAGTGTCCAATGCCCCAGAGTGAGTACCAACTCGTGGCTTTACCCCAAGCTCAGCCCAAACACTCAACTCAAGTGGGCCCAAGGATGGATTTCGCACCTCTATTCTATTCTATCATATTTTTGTATTTCTTAGTTATTAGATTAGTATATATAAAACAAGGATCACCCTTGTTCAAGACTTTATGCCATATTTTCAAATACATTACTACTTTCTATAAGCTATGAGTCACTAACCTCCTAGGTTAAGGTTAGGAGCTCTGCTGACTTTTATAGATTAATAATATCATTGTTCTATTTCAATCTATGCTTGATTCTATTCTAAGATGTATCTTCGTTCTTCATCCTAATGAATTGGGAGTGTAACTTGACCGTCATCCTTATTCTACATGGGTTCTTGTGAGTCCTTGACGGGATAGTATTGAACCACAAGATTGATTATACATCTCTTAGATGGCTAATCCATTACTTCATTGGGGACTTGGAGAAATTAGTTCAACCGAGGTACGGAGCGATTAGGACCTTTGTGGTAGAGGCTAGAATCAGGACGCAGCATTCTCTGATCTAGAAGATCCGACCTTTTCTGTGGTACTTTGAGTAGGATCACCATGGGAATGGATTGCTAGAGCTTCACCCCAATTCAGATTGGATGACCACTGACTTGGCGTTTGATCTGAAGCAGAGGAGATTAACGACCACTGACCTGACATTAGTCACTAACAGCTTGCCATGGAATGAATCATCAGATGTTGAAGTAGATAGTGAGAAAAATTGATCCAGAAGGAGGAAGCATCTCCGAACCATCAACCATTCTCTCATCACTGATTTCATATCTATCCAGTAACACTTTATTTATTCTATTTTTATGCGTTTTCCACAATAACTATATTTTCTATCCGCCTGACTATGATCTACAAGGTATCCATTGCTTGTTCAAACCAACAATCTCCGTGGGATCAACCTTCACTCACCTAAGGTATTACTTGGACGACCCGGTGCACTTGTCGGTCTATTTGTACGAATATTGCGGAGTCAATTTTGTGCACCATAGCCTTTGAGAATATGCAACACTAGTATAGGCATCACCCACAAAAGCATCTCCGAAGCCTAAAAAGTGTAGCCTTTGCCTAAGGCATCATTTTTTTTCATTTTTGGCTACAATTTTCAAGTGTACCTGAATGGGTATTGTTCATACTCTGGGTCGAGCTGTCCAACCCAGGATGTTCTACAGGCAAAGCGACCGACCTCTTCAGGTCAGGACAACCTGACCTCTTCTCAAAGAGCTCGGCCAAGTCACAGGAAATCCCAAACAAAGGGCCCAAATAGAGGAACACGCCCCAAATCCTAAGGCGGCCCAAGCCTACAGGGAGAAGGGCGGTTCCCTTAAAGATAAGATGCCATCACTTAAAGATAAGATAAGATAAGATAACTAACTTATCTTATCCACAGAAGGCCACATCTCACCATTATAAATGCACTGGAGCACCCAAGTATAACTGATACTCTGATTCTACTCAATACCTGTTTAATACCCTTGCTAACTTAAGCATCGGAGTCCCTTGCAGGTACCCCTCACCCTTCAGTGACAAAGGATCAACAGCATTCTCAGTTCTACAAGTCGGACACACCAGCTCCGGCTGCTATACACCTGCCGGACACGTCGGCTCCGACCAGCACAGAAGATCTCGACCGAGATCGACCTATAGTTTCAGGTAACCCTCGGAACATTGGCGCCGTTGCCGGGGAGCCTGGAAGTCATCCCATCAACATGGAGGATGACCATGACAACGACCACAACTCAGGATTAGAAGATAGAACGCCGCATAAAAATGCGGATACTATACTCAAAGATACGCCGGAACCCAACGGAGACAAAAATCCATCAAATCCCGGAGCAATAGAAGCGCTTCAAAATCGATTGGAGCAACTTGAGAAAGAAGCCCAACATCAACGAGAAAAAGAAGAAGATCTACGTCGAGAGATAAGGCGGCGCCGAGAACTAGAAGACAAACTTATAAAACTTGAAGCTGATCTCAAAACCAAAGCTACTCGGCCATCCACAGAAGACAGCCCTCAAAAAGATCAAGATCCATTCACCAGAGAAATTATGAAGACCAAAATCCCAAAGGATTTCAAACTTCCGGATATGACGCTGTATGACGGCACCTCATACCCCAACCACTATCTCAGCAACTTCAGAAGTAGAATGTACCTCACTGATGCCTCAGATGCAGTTCGCTGCAAAGCCTTTCCAACAACTCTCACCAAGACAGCCATTAAATGGTTCGACAACCTGCCTCCAAAATCCATCTCAAGTTTCGACGACTTGGCCAAGAAGTTCCTGGCCCGATTCTCCATACAAAAGGATAAAGCCAAACACGCACCCAGTCTACTCGGGATCAAGCAAGGAGATCGAGAAAGTCTTCGTAACTACATGGAGAGATTCAACAAAACATGCATGGACATACAAAATCTACCGACAGAAGCTGCCATCATGGGCCTCATAAATGGCCTACGAGAAGGACCATTCAGCCAATCTATATCAAAAAGATACCCGACATCCCTAGATGAAGTACAAGAATGAGCGCAGAAGTACATCAACATGGAGAAAAATTCTCGACTTGGCGAAGCCTCAAGGTCCGGTTCTGCCTACCGAGATAAAGAATCCAAGAAAAAGGAAGATCGCTATGGAGAGAAAATCAAAAAATATCACAACTACACCCCTCTTAGGGTATCCTTGGTAGACGTTTACAGAGAAGTCTGCCATACGGAAAAAATCCCCCCAGCTCGGCCACTCAAAGGCAAAAGAGGAGGGGGAAATCGGAATGAGTACTGTGAATATCACCGACTTCGAGGGCATTCCACCAACGAATGTTTCGACTTGAAAAACGTCATAGAAAAATTAGTACGAGAAGGAAAGCTAGGTCGGTTCTTGGCCAACCGGGATGAAGAACCAAGGAAAAGAATGAGGGATGAGGATGTCTGACGATCTAAACGATCGCCTCGCACACCGGAATGACATGTCCACGTGATACACGGTGGATTTGCTGGGGGAGGAATCTCCAAATCATCCCGCAAGCGACACCTCAAAGAGGTATACCATGTCGAGGGACAGAAGGAGACGCCAGACATCCCGGCAATCACGTTTACCAAAGAATATGCATCCGGAATCATCTCGAGACACGACGACCCCATGGTCATTACGATCATATTAGCAAACGCCAACCTCCACCGTACACTAATCGACCAGGGAAGCTCTGCCGACATCTTATTCAAAACTGCCTTCGACAAACTCGGCCTAGAAGAGAAAGAGCTAAGAGCATACCCAAACAGCTTGTTCGGACTGGGAGACATCCCAGTTCAACCACTGGGATACATGTCGCTGCATACAACCTTCGGGAAGGGGAACCAATCTAAAACACTCAAGATAGACTACATCGTGGTAGACGTAAGCTCAGCCTACAATGCCCTGATAGGTCGGACAACGTTAAATCAGCTCGGCGCAATAGTTTCAACTCTGCATCTATGTATGAAATTTCCAACTGCAGAAGGGATAGCTACAATAAAAGCAGATCAAAAGAAGGCGCGTCGCTGTTACAACGAAAGTCTAAACCTCCGAGGCGAAGCAAGAGAGTTCCATACAATCGAACTCGGTGGAGCTCAGAGACGAGATGAGCTCCGACCACAACCCGAAGGAGAAATAGAAAGAGTCCAGATTGGAGACACCTTGGATAAAACAACTAATATTGGCACGATCCTGAAAGGAGATGCAAAAGAATCATTGATACAATTTCTACGAGATAATGTTGATCTCTTCGCATGGAAAGCTGCCGACATGCCGGGCATAGATCCCGAACTAATGAGCCACAAGTTGGCAGTCTACCCAGGCTCCCGACCGATACAACAAAAACGAAGAAAACTTGGGCCAGAACGATCTCAGGCTGTAGAAGAACAAGTGCAAGCACTACTAGAGGTAGGGTTCATAAGGGAAGTCAAATATCCACTATGGCAAGCAAACGTCGTTTTGGTGAAAAAATCAAATGGGAAGTGGCGAATGTGCACCGACTACACCGACCTCAACAAAGCCTGCCCAAAAGATCCTTACCCACTCCCAAGCATTGACGCTCTAGTAGATGCTTCATCAGGATACAGGTACCTCTCATTCATGGATGCATACTCGGGGTACAACCAGATACCAATGTATCCGCCAGACCAAGAAAAGACCTCGTTTCTTACACCTAAGGCAAATTATTGCTACATCGTGATGCCTTTCGGCCTGAAAAATGCAGGAGCCACTTATCAAAGGCTAATGAATAAAGTCTTTTCAGACCACATCGGAAAAATCATGGAGGTTTACGTGGATGACATGTTGATAAAGACACAAAGCGAAGAGACATTGCTAACCGATTTGATTCAAGTATTCGATACCATAAGGAAGCACGGCATGCGACTTAACCCGGCTAAATGCACCTTCGCAGTGGAAGCAGGTAAATTTTTAGGATTCATGCTCACACAAAGGGGAATCGAGGCAAATCCAGATAAATGCCAGGCCATACTCAACATGAAGAGCCCAACCTGCGTCAAAGAGGTACAACAGCTCAATGGGAGGTTGGGAGTCTTGTTCAGATTCCTAGCAGGATCAGCAATAAGATCCCTCCCTTTCTACGCTACCTTGAAGAAGGGAAAGAACTTCGAATGGACAGCGGAATGTGAACAAGCTTTCAAAGACTTCAAAGAATTCTTGGGGCAACCATCTATCCTATCTCGACCACAAGAGGGAGAACCACTCATGCTATACCTCGCAGTAGGAAGTCAGGCAATAGCCTCAGCGCTGATTCGAGAAGACGAAAGAGGGCAAGAACCCGTCTACTTCATTAGTAAAGCACTACAGGGGTCAGAGCTGAACTACCAGAAAATAGAAAAATTTGCATACGCTCTGATACTCACATCTTGGCGACTTCGCCCATACTTCCAGGCACATACCATCAAAGTTTGGACCAACCAGCCCTTAAAAGGGATATTACAGAAAACAGATCTGGCAGGAAGAATCTTACAATGGGCAATCGAGTTGTCCGGGTTCGACCTCCAATATGAGGCACGGACAGCCATCAAATTACAATACCTGGCCGACTTCATCGCAAAATTCACAGATATCCCAGAAATCCCCATAGAATGGAACATATACGTCGACGGATCCTCAAATAAAATAGGAAGCGGTGCGGGTGTAATAATCGAAAGCAACCAAGGAACTCAACTTGAGCTCTCCCTTAAATTCGGATTCCCTTCCTCGAACAATCAGGCGGAATATGAAGCGTTATTAGCCAGTTTGAAGCTGGCTAGGGAGGTTGGAGCTCGGAAACTCAACATCTACAGCGACTCACAAGTTGTTACCTCACAAAGAATAGGAAGCTACCAAGCTAAAGATCCGACCATGAAAAAATATTTGGATAAAACCAAAGAACAGCTCGGACAACTCGGAGAATACAGGATCTACCACATTCCCCGTGAGCAAAATGCCTGAGCTGATGCACTTTCAAAATTTGCCAGCACCAAACCAGGGGGCAACAACAGAAGTCTCATCCAGGAGATACTACAGAACCCGTCAATATCGGAAGAAGAAGTCCTAACCATAATAGGTCGGGATCAAGGATGGATGACCCCCATAATTAACTACCTCAAAACAGAAGCACTCCCTACAGATAAAAAGGAGGCAAAGAGGTTGAAAAGGGAGGCACAGTACTACACTATCATAAACAACACATTATACAAAAGAGGGATCTCAACACCTTTGTTAAAATGCGTACCAACTTCTAATACAAAGGAAGTATTGGAGGAAGTGCACAGCGGCATTTGTGGTAATCATCTCTGAGCCCAAGCCCTCACTAAAAAGGTACTCAGGGCAGGATTCTATTGGCCAACTCTACAAAAGGAGGCTACAGAGTTTGTCAGGACATGCCCACCATGCCAGAAGCATGCCAACTTTCACATCGCCCCACCAGAAAAACTCATCAGCGTAACCTCACCCTGGCCATTTGCGAAATGGGGACTTGACCTTCTCGGACCTTTCCCACAGGGATCGGGACAAGTAAAATTCCTCATAGTAGGAGTTGACTATTTCACAAAATGGATCAAGCCAGAACCCTTAGCCAATGCCACCGCTCAGAGAAGTCAAAAATTCCTATATAGGAACATTATTACAAGGTTCGGGGTACTATACTCCATTACCACAGACAATGGTACCCAATTTACAGACGCAGGATTCAGAAAATTGGTGGCCGACTTAAACATAAAACACCAGTTCACCTTCATCGAACATCCCCAAGCCAATGGACAAGCCGAAGCGGCCAACAAAGTTATATTGGCCGGACTAAAGCGGAGGCTACAAGAAGCAAAGGGAGCTTGGGCCGAGGAACTCCCACAAGTCCTATGGGCGTATCGAACAACCCCCCATTCTACCACAAACGAATCACCATTCCGATTAGCATACGGAGTGGAGGCAATGATTCCAATAGAAGTTGAGGAGGGATCTCCCCGAGTAGTCCACTACAATGAACAAGCCAATTCTCAACTCCAAAGAGAAGAGCTCGACCTACTTCCAGAAATCCAAGAAAGAGCTCGGATCAGAGAAGAAGCACTAAAGCGGCGAATGGCTTCCAGGTATAATCAAAAGGTGGTGCCAAGAGACTTCACGAAAGACGATTTCGTCCTAATCCGAAATGATATTGGAACAACTCGACCCGGAGAAGGAAAGTTGGCAGCTAACTGGAAAGGACCCTACCGAGTCACAGAAGTACTCGGAAAAGGCTACTACAGACTGTCCGAACTCGAGGGACGAGAACTCCCTAGATCATGGCACGCCTATAACCTAAGAAGGTACTATAGCTAGAAAAGGTATAAAGATCTCAAGACGCACTCTTTTTTCCTGAAAAAGGTTTTTTAATGAGGCGTCAAGATTGAGACTTAAGGATACAAAAACTCCTGCCTACATATATATATATATATATATATATATATATATATTTTGCACTTCCTTTAAATAAAATACATTTCAGATATTCTACAAATTCCCAAGACGCATTAATCTGAAGCTTTCATCGTCCGATTATAAAGCAACAGATCGACAGAAAGTGAAGAAAAAATTCACTGTACGATCTTGATAGGAATGATCGATCGACAAAAGTGAAAACGTGATTCATCTAAAGACCGATCATCCCGGGATAAAGTCACCATCTACAAATCGGCAAAGATGAACATAGAATAATGCAAGAAGTTATCGAAAGTGATCCCAAAAAAGGAGCCTGACGAGGTCCTATGGATTGCTATATAATAACTTAAAAAGATTGGTCGATACCAAAAAATCTGACCAAGTCATCCCAAGTTATCAGCAAATCCCTGGAAAGAGGTCTGGCCAACCCTATTAAAGAGGAATTGTTATAACTTAGAAGAGATCGACCTAACGAAGTCGGTCTCCTACAAAACAAGTTGTAAAAGTAATCCCTGAAAGAGACCAACAAAGGTCCAAGAAAGAGGATTACAAAAACAACTTAGCAGAGATCGACCTAACAAAGTCGGTCCCCTACAAAACAAGTTGTAAAAGTAATCCCTGAAAGAGACCTAACAAAGGTCCAAGAAAGAGGATTACAAAAACAACTTAGAAGAGATCGACCTAACGAAGACAGTCTCCTACAAAACAAGTTGTAAAAATAATCCCTGAAAGAGACCTAACAAAGGTCCAAGAAAGAGGATTACAAAAACAACTTAGAAGAGATCGACCTAACGAAGTCGGTCTCCTACAAAACAAGTTGTAAAAGTAATCCCTGAAAGAGACCTAACAAAGGTCCAAGAAAGAGGATTACAAAAACAACTTAGCAGTGATCGACCTAACAAAGTCGGTCCCCTACAAAACAAGTTGTAAAAGTAATCCCTAAAAGAGACCTAACAAAGGTCCAAGAAAGAGGATTACAAAAACAACTTAGCAGAGATCGACCTAACGAAGTCGGTCCCCTACAAAACAAGTTGTAAAAGTAATCCCTGAAAGAGACTTAACAAAGGTCCAAGAAAGAGGATTACAAAAACAACTTAGAAGAGATCGACCTAACGAAGACGGTCTCCTACAAAACAAGTTGTAAAAATAATCCCTGAAAGAGACCTAACAAAGATCCAAGAAAGAGGATTACAAAAAAACAACTTAGAAAGATCGACCTAAAGATAAGTTATAAAAGTAATCCCGTAAGAAGAGACCGGACAAAGGTCCAAGAACGAGGATTGCAAAAATAACTTAGAAGGGGACCAACATAAAGAAATCGGTTACGAGGAGCTAAAAATACAAACAAGAGCAAGGAAACAGAGAAACAAGCTGGACCCCCCCACATACACGGCCTCAAAAGGATCCAAGCTACAAGCGACAAGCACGAAAGCAACCTAAAAGGGCTAGACAGTAAAATTCCAACAGATATCATGCATAATACGATAAAGCTTCAAGGGGTCACCAAAAGCCAACCTCAAAAAGCTACTTTTGTTTTTGTAAAGTTGCCAAGCAGGCAACTGAAAAGTGTCAGTAATTGATGACACGTCATCTTAGCCTAGTTTCACTAGTCTTTTTCTTTTGTTTTCACTTAAATTATGCACTTTCTTGAGGCCTAAGCAAGCCAATTTGGGTAGATTTTCATACTTCCTTTGATTGAATCAACCATGTATGAATTCATGCTATTTCATGAGATTTGATGCCATAATGGTTGCATATTAGGATAGAATGAACATCTCATGATTTTGAGCATAGCTTTGATGTGTTTGGTTGATTAATGATAGGTGAAGAAAGCTTGGAGAAAGGTTGAAGTAAGAAGGAATGGCTAGAAGCAAAGAGAGGACAATGAAACAAGTGAAATTGAACCAGGAAGCATGAAGTTGGACTTGAAGTTAGCCCTCAAACTTTTGCACAAACTTTTGGGTGAAAAGTTAGCCTCAAAGTTAGACCCCTAACTTGGAGGCTAACGTGAGAATTGGAAAATCACCCCAGGGCTACTCAACGTTTGCGCCAACGTTAGCCCCCTAACTTGGAGGCTAACGTTGGCATGAAAAATTTGTCCCAGGGCTATTCAATGTTTGCGCCAACGTTAGCCCCCTAACTTGGAGGCTAACGTTGGCATGAAAAATTTGTCCATGGGCTCCTCACGTTTGCGCCAACGTTAGCCCCCTAACTTTTGGGCTAACGTTGGCACATTAGGTGCATTAGGAATGGCCAACGTTGGAGCCAAAGTTAGACCCCTAACTTTGGCACCAACGTTGGTATCAGCAAATTTTGCTAGTTGATATGAAAAGTTAGCCTCAAAGTTAGACCCCTAACTTTGACTCAAACTTTTACTCCAACTTTTGCAAAACTCCAACCCGGTTCAATTGTTTCACTTTGATTCCTCTCCAAACTCCAAGAGCAATCAACCAAGGCCTCTTTCAACCCAATTCCACCAAGAGCAAAGGCCCAACTCAAGGCTTGAAGATCATTTGAAGAAAGTGTATAAATAGGATAGAATTCAAGTTCTTCGGAGAGCTTCCCTTTTTAGTTTTCATAGAGTTTTCTTTTCGGTTAGCATTGGGAGCTTACTTTGACATTCTAGCATTGTTGTTTTAATTCAAGAGAATTGGGGAGGAGAATTGATCTCTCTTCTTCCTTGTTCTTGCCAAGCACTCTTTACTTTCCTTGTTTCGGATCTTAGGGAGAGAATTGAAGAAATTCTGTTTCAATTTCACCTTGGATCTTGTTTATTTTCACTGCAATTGAATTCTCATTTCTGTTACTTGCTTCTTCATCTAATTTCTTTGCAATTTACAATTTCCTTGCAATTGTTCTTGTTGGATCTAGGAAGGCATTGAGATCTAGACTTGATTTTCTAGTCTCTTGGGTCCTGAGATCCGGATTTCCCCTTTACCACTCCCTGTTTAATGTTTCCCTGTTCATTTACTTTTCTGTTTAAGATCCGGTTTGATCCAAGCCATTCTCTAATTCTCTGCTTGTTGCAATTTTACTTTTCCTTGTTTAATTTCTGCAAATCCAACTCCCAATTCCCTTTACAATTCACGCCATTTACAATTCTTGCATTTTAAGATTTTGCAATTTACATTTCTTGCGTTCTAAGTTTCCGCCATTTAATTTCTTGTTCTTTAAGATTCAGCACTTTAAATTCTTGCCCTCTTTAATTTCATGCAATTTACACATTCCCTTTACTTTCCATGCAATTTAAATTCTGCAAATCACAATTCACTCAACCAAATCTTGATTCGCTTGACTAAATCAACCACTAAACTAAAATTGCTCAATCCTTCAATCCCTGTGGGATCGACCTCACACCCGTGAGTTATTATTACTTGATGCGACCCGGTGCACTTGCCGGTGAGTTTTGTGTCGGATCGTTTTCCGCACGTCAAATTTTTGGCGCCGTTGCCGGGGATTGATTAGATTGACAATGATTAAGTGAGGTGGAAGTTTAGATCAAGCACTTTCCCTTTATTTTCGACTAACCCACTAACTGTTTGAAGTTTTGCTTAAATTAACTAAAACTTCAATCCATCAGTAGATTGAAGTAACATTGGTGTGTGCGTTTCTTATGTTGAAATTGTATGTCAGGTACAAGAAGAAACACACTAAATCTTCACGAACAGGATGAAAGAACTCTCAGGAGGTTAAGGAGAGCTGAAAGAGGGAAAAATATTGTTGGAGAAGAGGAATCCGAAGAAGAATTCCAAGATATGGAGGAACATTCAACCAATCCACTTGGTGGAGCAGACAACAACAATAACAATCCACCCCAGAGGAGAGTTTTGGCCTCCTATACCTTTGCAAATCCTAGACATTGTGGAAGCAGCATCTTGGCTCCAAATGTCAATGCAAACAATTTTGAACTTAAGCCACAACTCATCACTTTAGTTCAGAACAATTACTCTTTTGGTGGAGGATCACTTGAAGACCCGCACCAACACTTATCCACCTTCTTGAGGATATGTAACACTGTCAAAACTAATGGTGTGCCTCCTGACAGTTACAAACTGATGCTATTCCCATTCTCTCTCAGGGACAAGGCCACTCAATGGTTCGAATCATTTCCAAGAGACAGCATCAACAACTGGGATGATTTGGTAACCAAGTTCCTCGCCAAGTTTTATCCACCACAGAGGGTTATAAGGTTGAAGGCCGAGGTACAAACATTCACACAAATGGAGGCTGAACCCATCTATGAGGCATGGGAGAGGTACAAGGCTCTAGTCAGAAAATGCCCCCCTGCCATGTTTAATGAATGGGAGAAGCTGCAAAACTTCTATGAAGGCTTAACACTGAAATCCCAGGAAGCTTTGGATCACTCAGCTGGAGGTTCCTTGCAACTCATGAAAATCGCAGAGGAGGCTCAAGAACTTATTGATATGGTGGCTAACAACCAATATTTCTTTGCTCATCAAAGAAACCGCCAACCATCACAAAGAAGAGGAGTAATGGAGCTAGAAGGAGTGGATTCAATCCTGGCTCAAAACAAATTAATGCAGCAGCAAATTCAACAACAATTTGAGCAAATGACCAAGAGGATTGATAACCTCCAAGTTGCAGTAGTTAACACTAGCCAACCATCAACCACATGGGGACAAAATGAAGAAGTTCAAGAAGAGCAACAGCAAGAACAAGTCCAGTACATGCATTCTAATCCAAATGAAGTCTATGGTGATACTTACAACCCCTCATGGAAGAATCACCCCAATCTCAGATGGGGAGACACTCACAACCAAAACCAACAACCATGGCAGAGGAACTCAAACCAAAATAACCCAAGAAACAACCAAAATTATAACCAGCATCAAACCAACCAAAACACTTACAGAAAACCTCAAAACAACTACCCCAACCTCAACCAGTACCAATCCAATAACCAACCCACTAACCAAAATGCCCACCATCCACCACCCACAACTCACAACCCACCACAAGCACCACCTGAATCCCAAAGACTCACAAACCTGGAGACCTTGATGGACAAAATGATGAAATACCAGGAAATGGCAACCAAAAACCATGAAGCATCAATAAAAAGCCTAGAGAGGCAGATCGGGCAAATCTCCAAGCAAATTTCTGTTGAGAGGCCTTCAAGCTCGCTGCCCAGTGACACAATCCCAAATCCCAAGGAGGAATGCAAGGCAATACAATTAAGGAGTGGGAGAACATTGATGAGCAACAATGACACTACAAAGAAGCAAACAGAGAGCATCAAAGAACCAACAGAGGATGAGAAGCAAACAAAGGCAGATGGAGCTAAGGAGCAATTTGTGAGGCCAAACAAAAGCACTGAAAAACTTAAAGAGAAGGGCAACCAACAAAGTCAACAGCAAGTAGGGAAAAACATCACAACTCCACTACCTTATCCCCAGAGGTTCAACAAGGAAGTTAAGGACCAGCATTTCCACAAGTTCCTTGAGACCTTCAAGAAGCTGGAAATCAATATCCCCTTAGCTGAAGCACTTGAGCAAATGCCTCTGTATGCTAAATTTTTAAAGGAGCTTATCAACAAGAAAAGAAGTTGGCTTGAGAGGGAAACCGTATTACTCACCGAGGAATGCAGTGCTGTGATTCAACGGGGCATTCCACCAAAACTCAAGGATCCGGGGGGCTTTGTAGTGTCGTGCACCATTGGCAAAACAATTCTCAACAAAGCTCTCTGTGACCTTGGTGCCAGCATCAATTTAATGCCTCTTTCAATGATGAGAAAGCTTGATATAGAAGAGCATAAACCCACCAGGATGTCATTAGTTATGGCTGACAGATCCATCAAGACACCCAATGGAATTGTGGAGAATCTGTTGGTGAAGGTTGGGGAATTTATCTTCCCAGCAGATTTTGTGATTTTGGATACTGAAGAGGAAGGAAGTGACTCAATCATTTTAGGAAGGCCATTTCTACACACAGCAAGAGCCATCATTGATGTAGAAAAAGGGGAAATAATCTTCAGGGTCCATAATGAACAAATGATCATAAATGTTTTCAAGTCAATGCAAAACATTCCGGAGCAAGAGGACTACGTAAAAGTGGATATGATAGAGAGTCTGGTGGAAGAAATGCTGGAAGAAAATTCTCAGGAGCAAGAAGGAAATCAAGGGGCAACAGAAGAACAAGTAGCTGAGACCTTCATTGAGCAAGATGAGAAACAAGACAAGAAGGAAGAAGTAAGGAAACAAGAACTGAAACCACTACCTCCCCATCTCAAATATGCATTTCTAGACACATCAGAGAGTTTCCCAGTGATCATTAATTCATCCCAGACAAAGAAGGAAGAGGGAGAGCTTATTAATGTACTCAAAGCTCACAAAGATGCTTTAGGATGGACCATTGATGACCTGAAAGGAATCAGCCCTGCAGTATGTATGCATAAAATCCTTTTGGAAGACAATTCCAAACCAGTAGTTCAACTTCAAAGAAGGCTAAATCCCACAATGAAGGAAGTTGTCCAGAAAGAAGTAATGAAGTTGTGGAATGCAGGGATAATTTTCCCAATATCTGACAGCCCATGGGTGAGCCCGGTTCAGGTTGTACCAAAGAAAGGAGGAATGACGGTCATCACCAATGAGAAGAATGAGTTGATTCCTACTAGAACAGTGACTGGATGGAGGATGTGCATAGACTATAGAAGATTGAATGATGCCACCAGAAAGGACCATTTCCCTCTTCCATTCATTGATCAAATGCTAGAACGGCTAGCCGGTCATGCCTATTATTGCTTTTTGGATGGATATTCTGGGTATAATCAAATCGTGGTGGACCCCAAAGACCAAGAGAAGACTGCCTTTACATGCCCATTTGGAGTCTTTGCATACTGAAGGATGCCCTTTGGGCTTTGCAATGCCCCTGCCACATTTCAAAGGTGTATGCTATCCATTTTTTCCGATATGGTCGAAAAATTTCTAGAGGTCTTCATGGATGACTTCTCTGTTTTTGGTGATAATTTCAAAGCTTGCCTGAACCATTTAACTCTTGTCTTGAAACGATGCCAAGAAACTAATTTGGTTTTAAACTGGGAAAAATGCCATTTCATGGTTCCCGAAGGGATTGTCCTCGGCCATAAAGTTTCAAGAAAAGGGATAGAGGTTGATAAGGCAAAGGTTGAGATAATAGAAAAACTCCCTGCACCAATTAATGTGAAATCTGTTAGAAGTTTCTTGGGACATGCCGGATTTTATAGAAGGTTTATCAAGGACTTTTCAAAAATAGCCAAACCTTTAAGTAATCTATTAATGCTTGATAATCCTTTTGTGTTTGATGAAGACTGCCGGCATGCCTTTGAAACCTTAAAACATAAACTCACAACAGCACCAATCATCACACCTCCAGATTGGGAATTACCTTTTGAACTCATGTGTGATGCAAGTGACCTTGCAATTGGTGCTGTACTTGGGCAAAAGAAAGGAAATCTGCATCATGTTATATATTATGCAAGTAAAGTGTTAAATGATGCCCAAAGAAATTACACCACAACAGAGAAGGAGTTGCTAGTTGTAGTTTATGCATTTGATAAGTTTAGATCATACTTGATAGGATCCAAAGTTGTGGTTTATACTGATCATGCTGCACTTAAGTATTTGATGTCAAAGCAGGATGCTAAACCGAGACTCATCAGGTGGATATTGCTCCTACAAGAGTTTGACATTGAGATAAGAGATAGGAAGGGCACTGAAAACTGGGTTGCTGATCATCTGTCAAGGCTACCACATGAAACAACTCAAAAGGCTTCTCAGCCCGTAAATGAAAGCTTCCCAGATGAGCACCTCTTACAGATCCAGCAAACACCTTGGTTTGCTGACATGGCTAACTACAAAGTTGGAGGGAAGATACCTCAAGAGTTCTCTAAGCAACAAGTGAAGAGGTTAATCAATGATGCAAGGAAATTTTCATGGGATGAACCCTTCCTGTTCAAGAGATGCTCTGATGGAGTAATCAGAAGGTGTGTTCCCGAGAGTGAAATAAGGGACATCTTGTGGCATTGTCACGGTTCAGCTTATAGTGGACACTTTGGCCCAGAAAAAACAGCCGCAAAAGTACTGCAGAGTGGCTTCTATTGGCCAACCATCTTCAAGGATGCCAGAGAATATGTTCATCAATGTAATGAATGTCAGAGAGCAGGAGGATTAACAAGAAGGAATGAGATGCCTCAAAACTTCATCTTGGAATTAGAATTGTTCGACCTATGGGGAATTGACTTCATGGGACCCTTTCCCCCTTCCTATTCTTTCAGATACATCTTAGTAGCAGTGGAGTACGTCTCAAAGTGGGTGGAGGCCATAGCCACAACTACCTGTGACGCACAAATTGTCCTCCAATTCCTTAAAAAACACATTTTTACAAGATATGGAGTACCCAAGGGGCTTGTTAGTGATGGTGGTGGTCACTTTTGCAACAAACAGATGGAAAAACTCCTCCACAAATATGGAGTAGTCCATAAGGTAGCTGATGAGCGGATAATTTATACGCTTTTTGGCATTATTTTTAGGTAGTTTTTAGTAAGTTCAAGCTACTTTTAGGGATGTTTTCCTTAGTTTTTATGATAAATTCACATTTCTGGACTTTACTATGAGTTTGTGTGTTTTTCTGTGATTTCAAGTAAATTCTGGCTGAAATTGAGGGACTTGAGCAAAACTCTGAAAAAGGCTGACAAAAGGACTGCTGATGCTGTTGGAATCTGACCTCCCTGCACTCAAAATGGATTTTCTGGAGCTACAGAACTCCAATTGGCGCGCTCTCAACGGCGTTGGAAAGTAGACATCCAGGGCTTTCCAGCAATATATAATAGTCCATACTTTATTCGAAGAATGACGACGTAACTTGGCGTTGAACGCCAAGTACATGCTGCTGTCTGGAGTTAAACGCCAGAAAAACGTCATTATCCGGAGTTGAACGCCCAAAACACGTCATAACTCGGAGTTCAACTCCAAAAGATGCCTCAGCTCGTGAATTGAACAAGCTCAGCCCAAACATACACCAAGTGGGCCCCGGAAGTGGATTTATGCATCAATTACTTACTCATATAAACCCTAGGAGCTAGTTTATTATAAATAGAACTTTTTACTATCATAATCTCATCCTGGATTGTATTTTGATCTAGTGATCACGTTTTGGGGGCTGGCCTCTCGGCCATGCCTGAACCTTTCACTTATGTATTTTCAACAGTGGAGTTTCTACACACCATAGATTAAGGGTGTGGAGCTCTGCTGTACCTCAAGTTTCAATGCAATTACTATTTATAATCTTATAAACTTCATTTATTCTTATTCCAAGATATTCATTCGTACCCAAGAACATGATGAATGTGATGAGTTGGATAACCCTCATCATCATTCTCACTCATGAACGCGCGTGATTGACAACCACTTCCGTTCTACATGCAACAGAGCTTGAATGTGTATCTCTTAGATTCCCCAACAGAATCTTCGTGGTATAAGTTAGATAGATGGCGGAATTCATGAGGATCCGGAAAGTCTAAACCTTGTCTATGGTATTCCGAGTAGGATTCTAGGATTGAATGACTGTGACGAGCTTCAAACCTGTAACCTGCTGGGCGTTAGTGACAGACGCAAAAGAGGGATTCTATTCCAGTAGGGGAGGGAACCGACCGGTGATTGGCCGTACTGTGACAGAGTGCGTGAGCATTAGCTTTCACTGCGAGGATGGGATGTAGCCACTGACAACAGTGATGCCCTACACAAAGCTTGCCATGGAAAGGAGTAAGAAGGATTGGAAGAGAGAATAGTGAAGCAGAGTTTCAAAGAGGAACACAGCATCTCCATACGCTTATCTGAAATTCCCACTCTTGATTTACATAAGTATTTCTATCCCTTTTATTTTCTGTTTATTTTTATTAATCAAATTTAATCCAATAATCTCTTAAATTAGTTAATGTGCCTAACTGAGATTTACAAAGTGACCATAGCTTGCTTCATACCAACAGTCTCTGTGGATTCGACCCTTACTCACGTAAGGTATTACTTGGACGACCCAGTACACTTGCTGGTTAGTTGAACGGGATTGTGAATGAACAAGAGACACAATAGTTTTTGTGTACATGATTTTACCCCATGGTTTTGTGCACCAAGTTTTTGGAGCCATTACCGGGGATTGTTTCGAATTAGAAAAGAAGGAATCACAATTTCGTCCACCAGTAGCCACACCCTACCACCCTCAAACTAACGGCCAAGCTGAATTGGCAAATAGGGAATTGAAGAAGATCCTAGAGAAAACAGTGGGAATCACAAGAAAAGATTGGGCTAGAAAACTAGAGGATGCATTATGGGCATATAGGACAGCTTTTAAAACTCCTATTGGCAAGTCACCCTTTCAGCTTTTGTATGGCAAATCCTGCCACCTCCCTGTAGAGCTTGAACACAGAGCTTTTTGGGCCACTAAACTCCTCAACCTTGATTCCCAAGCTGCCGGAGAGAAAAGGCTGTTACAACTAAATGAGTTAGATGAATTTAGGCTAGACGCTTATGAAAGTGCTAAGATATACAAGGAGAGAGCTAAGAGGTGGCATGACAAGAAGATCACAAAGAAGGAATTCAAGCCAGGACAGCAAGTGCTCCTGTACAATTCAAGGCTTAAACTTTTCCCTGGCAAACTAAGGTCTAAGTGGACTGGGCCATACTTGGTAACAAAGGTTTTTCCCTATGGGAGCATTGAACTACTTGATGAGGCAACAAAGAATCAATTCACAGTAAATGGTCACAGAGCAAAGTTGTACTTGGGAGGACAATGGGATAAGGAGAAAGAGGTCCAGAACCTACATCCCTCTTGAAAAGAATGGAAAGATGTCAAGCTAATGACAATAAAAGAGCGCTTGTTGGGAGGCAACCCAACCTGAGGTAGTTTTCTTTTCATAGCTTTTTCAATAGAAATGTTGAATAATTGATATGTATTGCAAGGAACTAAGTTTGGTGTTGCACACCAAAAACAATTTAAGGGAGAATGTAGGATTCTAAGTTTGGTGTTCCACCAAAACCTCATTCAGAAACACATTCTAACTTCTTGCACATTGCTAGTCTCAAGCAATCAAACAGATTATTCAACCATATAACTGCTTTTTAGTCCTAACTCTATAACCTTTAGCAAGAACATAAAAGTTTGCCCAGAGTTAAACTGTTGAATCAGAGGAAGTAGCAAGGAATTACGCATCATGACTCGAAAAGGGGCACAACAGAAGGACGAACAAAAGAACTGCAAACCAATAGGTTGTATCTATACTTAACCTTTGCTGTTGAGAAATGTTTTGAGTATGTTCTGTTAAAGTGTTCACTTAGTTCAAACAGATTCAATTTTCTCTTAAAATAAGTAAGCTAGTCTAAATTTGTGCTTGTGTGTTTACTTCCACTTGACTAAAAGCATGTTCTGTCCCCTGCATCTTTAAATCTATAAAAGAAATGTTTGAATGTGAAGTAAGATAGTCTTTATTAGATAGAAGTAGAACAATAGTAAGTGGTGGTATGTGTGTGATTGTATAATAGCTCACTGTTAGTGAATAAAGAGCTAGGATATCTCCTTCCAAGTATAGAGTGACCTACTGTCTATGGATCTCAATTAAATAAAAATCCTTGGTTAGAAAGAAAAACAAAAAGAAAGAAAGAAAAGAAATAGCCGAAAAGTGGCAGAGAAAAGAAAAGGAAACAAAAAGAAACAAGGCTGGACACCAATAGCTTAAACTTTAAAATATATGCCTGTGGTGTCTTTGTACTAGGATCTGCTTGGATGAGTAAGCTCTTTGGAGTGCTTCAACACTTGGTGACTTGGATTAACTAATCCGGGATCATCAGCTGAAAATCCACCATCAAGAGCAACCTAACTACAAGGCATTTAGTAACCCAAAGAGGTGTTGGGCATCAATATTTTAAGAAGGAATGTGAGCCAAGTGTCCATGGTGAATAATGTGTCAAGTATACAGAAAAGAAAATGAACTTGCTACACATGACACTCAAATAAAGCCTTAGAACAAAGTAATAGCCAAGGATAAAGGAATAATGAGAGGTCATAGCAGTATGGTACTTGAAGCTTGAAGGAGACTTTCTAAAGCCTAAGAGTCAGTAAGAAGTGAGTATGTGCATATCCACACAAAATCCCATGAACTACCAATAATATTCTTCTAGCATGAACATCCTCTTCCATTTCATTCTTTCTTCTTATTAATTCATTTCTTGCTTGGGGACAAGCAAGCTTTAAGTTTGGTGTTGTGATGACACGTCATCTTAGCCTAGTTTCACTAGTCTTTTTCTTTTGTTTTCACTTAAATTATGCACTTTCTTGAGGCCTAAGCAAGCCAATTTGGGTAGATTTTCATACTTCCTTTGATTGAATCAACCATGTATGAATTCATGCTATTTCATGAGATTTGATGCCATAATGGTTGCATATTAGGATAGAATGAACATCTCATGATTTTGAGCATAGCTTTGATGTGTTTGGTTGATTAATGATAGGTGAAGAAAGCTTGGAGAAAGGTTGAAGTAAGAAGGAATGGCTAGAAGCAAAGAGAGGACAATGAAACAAGTGAAATTGAACCAGGAAGCATGAAGTTGGACTTGAAGTTAGCCCTCAAACTTTTGCACAAACTTTTGGGTGAAAAGTTAGCCTCAAAGTTAGACCCCTAACTTGGAGGCTAACGTGAGAATTGGAAAATCACCCCAGGGCTACTCAACATTTGCGCCAACGTTAGCCCCCTAACTTGGAGGCTAACGTTGGCATGAAAAATTTGTCCCAGGGCTACTCAACGTTTGCGCCAACGTTAGCCCCCTAACTTGGAGGCTAACGTTGGCATGAAAAATTTGTCCATGGGCTCCTCACGTTTGCGCCAACGTTAGCCCCCTAACTTTTGGGCTAACGTTGGCACATTAGGTGCATTAGGAATGGCCAACGTTGGAGCCAAAGTTAGACCCCTAACTTTGGCACCAACGTTGGTATCAGCAAATTTTGCTAGCTGATATGAAAAGTTAGCCTCAAAGTTAGACCCCTAACTTTGACTCAAACTTTTACTCCAACTTTTGCAAAACTCCAACCCGGTTCAATTGTTTCACTTTGATTCCTCTCCAAACTCCAAGAGCAATCAACCAAGGCCTCTTTCAACCCAATTCCACCAAGAGCAAAGGCCCAACTCAAGGCTTGAAGATCATTTGAAGAAAGTGTATAAATAGGATAGAATTCAAGTTCTTCGGAGAGCTTCCCTTTTTAGTTTTCATAGAGTTTTCTTTTCGGTTAGCATTGGGAGCTTACTTTGACATTCTAGCATTGTTGTTTTAATTCAAGAGAATTGGGGAGGAGAATTGATCTCTCTTCTTCCTTGTTCTTGCCAAGCACTCTTTACTTTCCTTGTTTCGGATCTTAGGGAGAGAATTGAAGAAATTCTGTTTCAATTTCACCTTGGATCTTGTTTATTTTCACTGCAATTGAATTCTCATTTCTGTTACTTGCTTCTTCATCTAATTTCTTTGCAATTTACAATTTCCTTGCAATTGTTCTTGTTGGATCTAGGAAGGCATTGAGATCTAGACTTGATTTTCTAGTCTCTTGGGTCCTGAGATCCGGATTTCCCCTTTACCACTCCCTGTTTAATGTTTCCCTGTTCATTTACTTTTCTGTTTAAGATCCGGTTTGATCCAAGCCATTCTCTAATTCTCTGCTTGTTGCAATTTTACTTTTCCTTGTTTAATTTCTGCAAATCCAACTCCCAATTCCCTTTACAATTCACGCCATTTACAATTCTTGCATTTTAAGATTTTGCAATTTACATTTCTTGCGTTCTAAGTTTCCGCCATTTAATTTCTTGTTCTTTAAGATTCAGCACTTTAAATTCTTGCCCTCTTTAATTTCATGCAATTTACACATTCCCTTTACTTTCCATGCAATTTAAATTCTGCAAATCACAATTCACTCAACCAAATCTTGATTCGCTTGACTAAATCAACCACTAAACTAAAATTGCTCAATCCTTCAATCCCTGTGGGATCGACCTCACACCCGTGAGTTATTATTACTTGATGCGACCCGGTGCACTTGCCGATGAGTTTTGTGTCAGATCGTTTTCCGCACGTCAGTAATCAAACAAAATAATAAACAGTTCAAAAAACCCACAAAACGGGCCATATACACAAATATCCAAGAAAAAAGATCAACTAAGATCATGGGCCTTCCCAGCAGCATCAGTATGGGGAGAAGGAGGGCGAGTCTGCAGGGGCACAGCATCTACAGTTCCATCATCCCGGTTAAGGACCTGGCAGTCCGGATCAGATGGAACAGGAGGAACAGAGGAGGTCGACACCTTAAGAGAAGGCACTGGAGGAGGATCAGTCTCATCATCATCCTGGTCATCAGGGACAATCTTACCATCTCTCACAACATTGTCCAAACTGATGAGAGTCAAGTCGGCATCAGGAGCTACAACCCGGAACTGCTTCATCAGATTCTCGGAGGCAGCAGTTACGCTACCCACAAGGTGACCCTGAAGCTCACCATAATTAACCCGAGCTGTTTCCAAATCCTCCCGAAGATGCATCAATTCCCTATAAGTCGAGACATAGCTATCCTTATGTTTCAATGCCATGTCTTCGGCCAGCTTCAAAGAAGCAGCAAGGGCAATAGAGCTGGCCTTCTCACCCTCCAGTTCCTTCTTCACCTTGGCCAACTTCACCTCCAACTCCTCCTTCAGACCCTTGATTCGATCAAATTCTGACTTGGCCTCCTCCATAAAAGATTTGGTAGCACGAACCGGAATCCCTTGAATTGTTCGAAAAATAGCCGCACCCATATGAGCTATCTTCACACTATTTTGGGTGATAAAATACAAATGCTTTAGAAGAGACACGTCGTCCATGGAAAGCCCACCATAGGGGGCAATTTGCTGGTTAACAAACTCAATGGCATCAAAGTCCGGGGCATCCAAGTTAAAAGGCTCGGATGATTTTTGCTTCTTGCTAGGAGGGGCACCAGGAGCTGCTGTAGAAGATTGTGGAGGATCGACCAGACGAACCCGAGGAATAGGAATTACTTTCCTCGGCCCGGGAGAACTCGGAATAGGAGGTTTAACTGGAGCTTGGGAAGATCCCTCGCCGACCACTTTGGCCGAAATGTTTAAAGCAGCAGTTGCCTTCTTCGCCTTCTTGAAGGCCTTCATGGAGTCATTGTTCTTAGACATCTCTGCAAACATAAAAACAACCACGACAAAGAGTTACAAAAGAGGAACAAAAAAGGAAATAAATATAGAGGCAAGTCGGGCCAATAGACAAACAAATACCCAAAGCAGGCCGAACCAAAGACGGATCGTTCAGAAATCTCTTCGTATCCAGATGGGGAGGCTTCCCCCACAAATCTTCAAGAACAACTACAAAAGCCTGCTCAACCTCACTAAGCATTTCCCATGTGTAACGTGGCACTCTTACATTCTTTCGCCACTCTAGAGGAAAAGCAGGCTCGTCATTTTCATCAAGAAAAAAGGGGCGGGCCCCCTCAACAGCTCGAACTTTAAAAAAGTAGTTCTTGAAGTCCTTAAAGGACTCACCATACATTGCAAACACTTTATGGCCCTGGGCGGACCGGAAAGAAACCCAAGAAGCTTTCTTTTTTGAAGAACCGCCAGGCTTGGCAGAAACAAACAAGTAAAGAAAAAGAGTCTGGGAAGGTGTTACATCTAGTTCACGACAGAGAAGTTGGAAAATTTTAATAAAACCCCAGGAATTGGGGTGAAGCTGGGATGGAGCAATATTACACGACCACAACAGATTAGTCTCAAAAGCAGTAAAAGGAAAAGAAACGTTCAACTGGCTGAAAAAGTATTCATAAGCATAAAAGAAGGGGCGTTCTCCCTCAAAAGAAGTCGGAAAGCACACTCTCTCGTCAGAATCAGGGACAACAAGCTCGTAATCCTCCTCACGGGCATTGTTACCACAAATCCTATGGCGCTTCCTCAGCTCTGTGCAAAATTCAGCATCCACAACAGAAACACACAAGAAAACAAGGGAGTCCAGCCAATCAGACATCCCCTCGGGAACTCTGGAAGACATCTTTACAATGTTATTGCGAGAAGACATGAGGCCAACTAATCCTACAAAGTATGAAAAGAAGATAAGGGTTACTACAAACATCTCGGACAAAGGGAGAAAACAACTCGGTCAGTAGATGAAACAGCGAAAAGGAAAACCCCAAGACTCAAACCAAAAGTCCTGGGGCATCCTTTGGAGGTAGTAGCAAAGCAAGGTTCCCAGAAATACTCTACAGCTTGCATCCTAGCATTTCTCAAAAAAGATTCAAAACAACAAAACGCTTTTCACCAAAGAAAAACACAGCAAATCATTACAAGCCTGCCAAGCAAAAAACATTCCCAAAACATCAAACACGCCAAGCAGAGACCATTAAAGATGCAACCTTTTTTCAAAGATCAAGCAAAAAGCAAACCTCCAAAAGCAAGGAACAGATGCAGATTCTCTGTCAGAAGCAACAAAACCCTAGAAAAGCCTCGACGAAAATGCCAAAAAGAGCATGAAAGAAAGCAAAACACGTTTACAGCGAAGGAAACAAGAGCAAAGATCACAAAAAGGTTCAAAGCTTTCAAACATGCAAAATCAGAACTTCACCAAAAAACTAAAGCATAGAAATCTGGGAAAGGGCAGTGAGCTTCAAAGAAACTGAAGATGGAAATCTGCGAACACCTTCTCACAAAGAACGTGAACAAAGAGCAATGTCGCAGGGAGAAACGTGAAACTCCAGGCGAAAACAGAAGCTCCAAAAACACCAAACGACGCCGCAAACACAGAAAAAAGGAGAAGCGCGAAACAAAAAAAAAATAGAAGAGCGGAGAGAACGGAGAAGAGAAGTTATGAAAAGGGCAAAAGAAGAGAAACCGTTTCTGGGCTTTCAAAAATCAAAATAAAGAGCCAAAAGGAAACGGGGCAATTAATGCTAAAATTAAGGAAAGCAATAAACCCTCGCACGTTCCCAAAGCGCCGATATAAAGGCGCGCGCCTTTAGAGGAAACGTTCTACATTCAAAAGCTGCTACAAAGGAATCGACAAAATGCTTGAGTTCGGCTTCACCGAAGAAGGACCGAAGTCAAGAACTCGGCCTCAAAAAAAAAAAAAAAGAAGACCGAGCTCAAGCAGGGGCACTGTTCATACCCTGGGTCAAGCTGTCCGACCCGGGATGTTCTACAGGCAAAGCGACCGACCTCTTCAGGTCAGGACAACCCGACCTTTTCTCAAAGAGCTCGGCCAAGTCACAGGAAAGCCCAAACAAAGGGCCCAAATAGAGGAACACGCCCCAAATCCTAAGGCGGCCCAAGCCTATAGAGAGAAGGGCGGTTCCCTTAAAGATAAGATGACCTCACTTAAAGATAAGATAAGATAAGATAACTAACTTATCTTATCCACAGAAGACCACATCTCACCATTATAAATACACTGGAGCACCCAGGTATAACTGATACTCTGATTCTACTCAATACCTGTTTAATACCCTTGCTAACATAAGCATCGGAGTCCCTTGCAGGTACCCCCCACCCTTCGGTGACAAAGGATCAACAGCATTCTCAGTTCCACAAGTCAGACACACCAGCTCCGGCTGCTATACACCTGCCAGACACGTCGGCTCCAACCAGCACAGAAGATCTCGACCGAGATCGACCTATAGTTTCAGGTAACCCTCGGAACAGGTATTTTTCTTGTAGTGAACATTCAAGTTCTTTTTAGTAACAACCTCTTTACTTTGCATTTGTAGAGATAGACTTTATGTCTCGTTCTACTATTCTCAGCATGTGGAATAAGGTTCCCTCTAGTCTCCTAACCTCGGTAGATACCACCATTCTGTCTTGTGTTCCTATAGTAGATAGGGAGTATTGCAATGTCTTCCGTAGACATCATAGGATTTGTGAGAGTAGCAAGGACGAGAGAAACTATGAGCTAATAGTGCCCGACCCTGATGAGAGGGTTTGTTTCCCTCCTTTGGATATATCAGAGCATTCTTTCTTTTATGCCTACGACTATTTTTTCACTAGGCTAGGAATATCTTTTCCTTTTACCGATTTCGTTCTTTGGGCTTGCAATGTACCACTTCCAAGCTTCATCCGAACTCCTGGGCCTTTCTAAAAATTTTTCAGCTTCTATGTCGGAAACTTGATATCCCACCTTCTATCGAGCTTTTCCTCTACCTGTTTGTTTTTACCAAACCCGGGATGCTGAAAAGGAAGGCTTCTTGGGTTTTCTTCTGCACTGTCTAGGATAGAAAAGTGTCCTCCATTTTCTTCTAATCCTTCCACGATTTTAAAAATCATTTCTTTAAAATCTGGGCCGTGTGGATGCCCGACCTTTCTTTCTAGATGAGAATGACGAACCAACCTTTCTTCTTTACAGGCAAGAACAACCTGTAGTGACCAAATACACCAAAGATATTATAGATGAGGTTGAAAAAGCCTTCTTGGATGCGTTGCAAGAGTGTTGGGGCCGAGCCCCTCACTTGAACACAAAGAGATTTTTATGTTGTCTTGGGTTATATTTTTATTATTTTAATGCGCTTCTATATTTCTTTTCAGAATCTATGGATTCCAGGACTTCTATGAAATATCTGCATCAGGCTCATAAAACTATTGGTAGTCCAAAGTCTTCAGGCCAATGAAATTGAGGGGATATCCTCCCGATCTTCCCCTCAGAAGGCGGATTCTGGTGCTGCTGCCCAGAGGAAGATTATTCCCACTCCAGCTATTCACCTAATCTCTCCAGACCCGACTTTGGAGAGTTCGGGTACCCCGTTTCCTCAAGGACCTCCCCCCCAATAAATAGAAAACCTCTGGGGAGCCGAGTATAAATGATAAAAACTCTGACAGGTTCTCTTGGAGGCAAAAGGAACATCCTACCCTATAGCCAGATATCCATGGATAATCTGTGATGATGAGAATTTACGCCGGCCTAAAATTCCTTAATAAAAAGAATCTTTTTATTGCAAGTATTGTCTAGATTAACAATGAATTCTCCATCAAAATTTAAATAAAAAATTTATAACAGTTCAAATCAAATAACCGAGAGTATTTAAACTCCCGGGTCATCTTCCCAAGAAACTAGTGACAATAAGTGCACAATTTTGGTTTTGAAATCAAAGGGGATTTTCAATAATGAAGCAAATAGTTAAGAAATAAAAGAACAGTCAAAATTGTAATTAATAAACAAATAAAGGAATTAAAGAACTATCTATGTAATATGGACAAGTAAAGCTTTAAAATAATTGAAGTGCAGTTCAAAACATAAATGGAAGCCTTGATTTGGGATGAGTTAGGGAATTCCTTCCTTGTCATAACCACAACTATGATAATTATAATGGATTAATCTCACCTAGTCAACCCTTAACATCGAAGAGTAAGTCAAGTGAGCATAATTGTTCTTAATCCACAAATCCTAGGTAATTTACTAATTAACTTAGTAAAAAGCTAGCGTTAGTGGAAACAAAGACAACTAACAACCCAAGAATTATCACTAAATGTTGGACATTATGACTCTAGTATTCCATAAACTCATTTTCCCAAGTCAAGGAGTGGAAATTTACTCCAAAATCAAAATTGACATTTTATCAAACACATGGTTGGCATATGCTCAAAACATGGCAAAATTGTAAAAATACTTGGAACTATGAACAACCAATGAACAAAATCAACAATGGCAACTCAACAAGTATATAATAACCACTAAACAACAAATTCATTAACTACAACTCAAAATTTCAAAAAGCATATATGTATTGATATAGTGAATTAAAATATGGGAAAGTGTAGAACAAGTAGTGTTATAAAAGAGCAAATTAAGAAATACTTACAATGGAAATAAGCTAGACTCCAAGATCAAAATTAGAAAATGAAAACTTCTAGTAGAAACCCTAATTAAATCCTAAGAAATTTGAGAGAAAACTTAACCTAAAACTACCTAAAACTATCTAAAAATATGCCTAAGTGTGTTGTGTATTGTATGGTATTGCTAGCCCTCTTTATATTCTTCAGACCCTTCAAAAATGGGCCAAAAAGCCTTCAAAATCACGAGTCACGTGACTTTTTAATGAAGTCATGCGTTGGGGAGTGTGCATACGCACACTTGCTGATTTTCACTTGTGTGTGATGCATGAGTATCTTTCCTATCTTTTCCTAGTGAATTTGTATTTAATTTGTTGAGTTTAATCAAGAATTAATTATCTTTTAGCCACTATGGATGCTACTTTGAGTCTTGTGCAATTCTATTTATTTTATGTAGCATTCAGCTGGATTTGATGGAGTTTCTGCAGAAGAAGAGATGAAGATAAATGATGTTGTTAACCCTAACCTCTCTGAACTCAAACCTGAATAACTCAAGCTACAGAGGTCCAATGGATGTGATTTTAGTGGCGTTGGAAAGATAACTTTTAGAGCTTTCCAACGGTATATAATAGTCTACATTTGTCTCCCACCAATTTGGCCAAGGCTGAAGGAGATGACCAGCGAGGAGCGATGCATGCGCATTCCTCATGCGTGCGCGTGATTTGGAGAGTTGCACAGTGACGCGTGCACGAACCTAATGCATACATGTGACACGCGAAGAAGACTATCGATACGTACGCGTGACTGATGCATACGCGTGACATGCGCCACATGCAGAAAAACACTGATTGCTATAATTAATTCTGAATTAAATTTAAATTTTATTTTAAAATAGAAAAAGATATTATTTTAATTTTAGAAATTAGATTTTAAATTAATTAGGATTAAATATAAAAAAGAAAAGAAACTTCTCTTCTAAGAGATTCCATTCCATTTTTTTTATTCCAATTTACAGTTTAAGAAATCTTAGTTTCCACTCTGAACCATGAGCAACTAAATCTCCACTATTAAGGTTAGGAGCTCTATCTATTTGTATGGATTGATTCTATTATTTTTCTTTTTTAATTCATATACTGATTTATAATTTAAGAATTGTTTTCGTTCTTTATTCTATGAAATTGGGTGGAACGGAAGTATGACCCTCTTTCTAATTGAGTTCTTGTATAACTTGGAAAAGCTCTTTACTTGAACAACAGCTTGAAAACATATTCTCCTAAATTCTAATTATCTGGACTTAACTGGATATGTGACATATAATCCTCTTATATTTGGATAATTAGGATTTTTGTGGCATAATAACTAGAATTAAACTTCACCCCCTAATTGGAATTAATTGACCAAGAAATTGGCGATTGATGAGAATTAGAGGAGACTAGAAAGGTCTAAGAAATTAGGGTCTAGTCACATATAGTTTGCCAAGAATTAAATCTTGCATGATTAAAATAAGTTAATAAGAAAAATCAATCCGGAAAATAGATAACTATGAAGCCTTAACTGCCTTCTCCATATTGTTTTTCCCAACTTATTTATTGCTTTATTAATTTTCTAAAATTACTGTGTAATGCAATTGAACTCTCAAACACCATTTTCTGCTTGTCTAGCTAAGTAAATTAATCAACCATTGTTGCTTAGTCCATCAATCCTTGTGGGATCGATCCTCACTCACCTAAGGTATTACTTGATACGACCCGGTGCACTTGCCGGTTAATTTGTAGGTTATAAATTCCGCACCATATTTTTAGCGCCGTTGCCGGGGATTGATTGTGATTAACAATTACTCGTTGTTTGATTCCTTAGATTAGATAATTCTTCTTTTAATTAGTTTTATTTTTGTATTATTAATTTTTAATTTTTTTTAATTTCTTGTTACGTTCCTTTAATTCTTTCCCTTTTTTTTCGTTAATACCCCCTCCCTGTTCTTTCTTTTTCTTTTCTTTTATTAGTTCGTTTTAATTAAAAAAAAACTTTCGTTCGTTCTTGATTTATTGTTCTTTTTATTTTTTATTTTTTTTCGTTTTGTTTCTTTCCATTAATTTTTATCTTTTTATATTTTATTATTTTTATTTTATTTTTGTATTTAATTAAAAAAATTATATATATATATATATATATATATATATATATATATATATATATTGCATCATATATTTATTTTTCTTAATTTCTGAAATTAAGTTTGGTGTTCCCTATTTAGTCTTATTTTAATTTTTCTTATTTAATTTGCCTAATAATTTTGAAAATTTAGTCTTAATTTTAATAGTAATTTTCAAATTTTAGTGTTTGTTTTATTCAATAATTTTTGAATTTCTGTCTGTTTATGCGCAGAAACAGAGACAAGGAACCTCTGTTAGACTTTGATCCTAAACCTGAAAGGACTTTCAGGCGACGTTTGCAACAAGCAATACTTTACAAGGCTGCAGAATCCACTACGGATCCTAATAATGCTGCTAATGCCAATGTGGCAAATCCAAATGGAAATGTGCAACAAAGGAGAGTACTTGGCTCTTACTCTGCTCCTACTGTAGATCTTTATGGAAAAAGTATTGTGGTGCCTCCTATAGCTACAAACAACTTTGAGTTGATTCCACAATTGGTCACTCCGGTGTAACAAAACTGCCAGTATCATGGTCTTTCCCACGAAGACCGAAATCAATTTATTTCTAATTTTCTGCAGATTTGTGATACTGTGAAGACAAATGAAGTGAACCCAGAGGTGTACAAACTCATGATCTTCTCGTTTGCTCTGAGGGATGGAGCAAAGCTATGGCTAGATTTCCAACCCAAGGAGAGTTTAGATACTTAGGACAAGGTTGTTACTAAGTTTCTTACTAAATTTTTCCCACCAAAGAAGCTGACTAAGCTTAGGGTGGAGGTTCACACCTTCAGGCAGATGGATGGTGAAACTCTTTACGAAGCTTGGGAAAGATACAAGCTACTGACTAGGCAATACCCTCTAGATATGTTCTCCAAATGGACCCAACTAGATATCTTTTATGAAGGCTTGGGTGAAATATCCAAGACGTGCTTAGATAATTTTGCAGGTGGTTCACTGCACAAGAAGAAGACACCGGAGGAGACTATTGAGCTTATTGAATTGGTTGCTAGTCACCAATATTTATACTCATCTAACAGGAATCCTATGAACTCTGAGGCTCCTCAAAAGAAGGGTGTTATGGAAGTAAAAGTTCTTAATGCTATTCTTGCCCAGAACAAGCTTATGTCTCAGCAAGTAAATCTACTTACTCAACAGATGGGTGGTGATGAGCGGATATTTTATACGCTTTTGGGGGTAATTTCATGTAGATTTTAGTATGTTTTAATTGGTTTTTAGTAGAATACTATTGGTTTTTAGGCAAAAATTATATTTCTGGACTTTACTATGAGTTTGTGTGTTTTTCGGTGATTTCAGGTATTTTTTGGCTGAAATTGAAGGAGCTGAGCAAAAATCTGAGTTAGGCTGAAAAAGGACTGCTGATGCTGTTGGATTCTGACCTCCCTGCACTCGAAATGGATTTTTTGGAGCTACAGGAGTCCAATTGGCACGCTCTCAACGGCGTTGGAAAGTAGACATCCAGGGCTTTCCAGCAATATATAATAGTTCATACTTTGCGCGAAGATAGATGACGTAACTTGGCGTTGAACGCCAAGTACATGCTGCTGTCTGTAGTTAAACGCCAGAAACACGTCATGATCCGGAGTTGAACGCCCAAAACACGTTATAACTTGGAGTTCAACTCCAAGAAAAGCCTCAGTTCGTGGATAGCTTTAGTCTCAGCCCCAGCACACACCAAGTGGGCCCCAGAAGTGGATTTCTGCACCAATTATCTTAGTTTACTCATTTTCTGTAAACCTAGGTTACTAGTTTACTATTTAAACAACTTTTAGAGACTTATTTTGTACCTCATGACATTTTCAGATCTGAATTTTATACACTTTGACGGCATGAGTCTCTAAACTCCATTGTTGGGGGTGAGGAGCTCTGCAGCGTCTCGATGAATTAATACAATTACCTTTGTTTTCCATTTAAACACGCTTGTTCTTATCTAAGATGTTCATTCGCGCTTAAATATGAAGAAGGTGATGATCCGTGACAATCATCACCTTCCTCAATCCATGAACGTGTGCCTGACAACCACCTCCGTTCTACATCAGATTGAATGAGTATCTCTTAGATTCATTACTCAGAATCTTCGTGGTATAAGCCGGATTGATGGCGGCATTCATGAGAATCCGGAAAGTCTAAACCTTGTCTGTGGTATTCTGAGTAGGATTCTGGGATTGAATGACTGTGACGAGCTTCAAACTCCTGAAGGCTGGGCGTTAGTGACAAACGCAAAAGAATCAATGGATTCTATTCCAACCTGATTGAGAACCGACAGATGATTAGCCGTGCTGTGACAGAGCATAGGAACGTTTTCACTGAGAGGATGGGAAGTAGCCATTGACAACGGTGACACCCTACATAGAGCTTGCCATGGAAGGGACTTTGCGTGTGGAAAAGGATTTAAAGGAAAAGTTGAAGTTCAGAGGACAAAGCATCTCCAAAACTCCAACATAATTCTCATTACTGCACAACAAGTAACGCTTTTATTCTCTTTTATTTTTCCAATCTAATAATTCCAACTGATAATTTTAATTAATATCCTGACTAAGAATAATAAGATGAACATAGCTTGATTCAAACCAATAATCTCCGTGGGATCGACCCTTACTCACGTAAGGTATTACTTGGACGACCCAGTGCACTTGCTGGTTAGTTGTGCGGATCACAAATTCGTGCACCAAGTTTTTGGCGCCGTTGCCGGGGATTATTCGAGTTTGAACAACTAAAGGTTTATTTTATTTCTTAGATTAGGAATAATTTATTTTTATTGTTATAGAGTCATTAAATCTTGATAGGATAGTTTCTTTTCAAAATTTATTATTTTTCTTAATTAATTGCTAATTTTCAATTTTCATGAGTTTAGTGTCTTGTTCTAATTGTCAATTGCATATTTTATATTTTTTAAAAAAAAATTTTGACTTGTGTTCTTTGTTCTTCATTGATCTTCAAGTTGTTCCTGTTTATTTTTCTTGTTTGATCTCAAGTTTTTCTTGTTTTGTGTCTTTTCTTGTTTTTCTTGTGCTTTTTCAAAACATTAACTTTCAAAAATTTATATTTTTATCCATAAATATGATACATTTTTAAAATCAACATTGAAGTTACTGCCCAATTGGCTGGAGCATTGGTAGTTGTTCTTGATAATTGGGCATCTTCTTTGGAATCTTTTTCAAAAATAATTTTTCTTTGATTGAATCTTGTGCCAAACTCTAAGTTTGGTGTTTTCTTGTTGATCTTTCTTTAATTTTCGAAAATTTGTCTTGGTTTTCTAAAAATTTTAAGTTTGGTGTTCTTTCTTTTGTTCTTGGTGTTCTTGTGAATCTTCAAGGTGTTCTTGAGTCTTTCTTGTGTTTTGATCTTAAAATTTTTAAGTTTGGTGTTCCTTGGTGTTTTCCCTCCAAAATTTTCGAAAATAAGGAGCATTGGATCTAAAAATTTTAAGTCTTGTGCCTTTTGCATATTTTTCTCTTTGATCATAAAATTCAAAATTTAAAAAAAATTATAAATAAATAATATCAACATATATATCATCTCTTTTATTCCATCATGGAATTAAGTGGGAATGAACAGTCCAGGAGGACTCTGGGGTCATATGCTAACCCCACTACTGCTTCATATGGGAGTAGTATCTGTATACCCTCCATTGGAGTTAGTAGCTTTGAGTTGAATCCTCAGCTCATTATCATGGTGCAACAAAACTGCCAGTATTCCGGTCTTCCACAGGAAGAACCTACAGAGTTTCTGGCACAATTTTTGCAAATTGCTGACACAGTACATGATAAGGAAGTGGATCAGGATGTCTACAGATTATTACTGTTTCCATTTGCTGTAAAAGATCAAGCTAAGAGGTGGTTAAATAACCAGCCTAAGAACAGCATAAAAACATGGAAGCAGCTGTCAGAAAAATTCCTGAATCACTATTTCCCTCCAAAACGGATGACACAGCTAAGGCTAAGCATCCAAGGCTTCAAACAAGGAGATAATGAATCCCTTTATGATGCCTGGGAAAGATACAGAGAGATGCTAAGAAAATGCCCCTCTGAAATATTTTCAGAATGGGTGCAATTAGACATCTTCTACTATGGGTTTACAGAAAAAGCTCAGATTTCTCTAGACCACTCAGCTGGTGGATCTATACATATGAGAAAAACAATTGAAGAAGCTCAAGAGCTTATTGATACAGTTGCCAGAAATCAGCATCTGTACCTAAGCAGTGAATCTTCCATGAAAGAAGAAGCTAAAACAGTAACTGCTGAACTCAGTCCGGTGGATCAGGCTAATGAATTCAATCAGCAATTAGACTTTCTAACTCAGCAGCTAGCCGAATTCAAGGAATTATTACAGGAAACAAGAATAGCTAACAGGAATATGGAAGTACAGTTAAAGCAGACAGAAAAACAACTATCAAAACAAATAACAGAAGAATGTCAAGCAGTTCAATTAAGAAGTGGGAAAACCTTAAATACCTCACTTCAAAGCAGCAGGAATCCAAGAAATGAACAAATGGCTACTCAAAATCCCTCTGAGGACAATCAGAGCCCAGAGAGGAATAATGCTGGCGCTGAACGCCCAGCCCATGCTCATTCCTGGCATTCAACGCCAGAAACAAGCATGAATCCGGCGTTGAACGCCCAAAGGGAGCATAGTTCTGGCGTTCAGACGCCAGTAACAAATGGGGAGATGGCGTTTAACGCCACCCCAGCTTCCACCCCTGGCATTCAAATGCCAGTGGGGGATCAGTCACATACAAGTGCTGATGACAACCCCTCTAAAAAGGCTTCCCAACCCACTTCTGTAGGTAATAAACCTGCAGCAACTAAGGTTGAGGAATACAAAGCCAAAATGCCTTATCCTCAAAAACTCCACCAAGCGGAATAAGATAAGCAATTTGCCCGCTTTGCAGACTATCTTAGGACTCTTGAAATAAAGATTCTGTTTGCAGAAGCACTTGAGCAAATACCCTCTTATGCTAAGTTCATGAAAGAGATCTTAAGTCATAAGAAGGATTGGAGGGAAACTGAAAAAGTTTACCTCACTGAAGAATGCAGTGCAGTCATTCTGAAAAGCTTACCTGAGAAGCTTAAAGATCCTGGGAGCTTTATGATACCATGCACATTAGAGGGTACTTGTACTAAGCAAGCTTTATGTGATCTTGGGGCAAGTATCAACCTAATACCTGCATCTACTATCAGAAAGCTTGGTTTAACTGAAGAAATCAAACCAACCAGGATATGTCTTCAACTTGCTGATGGCTCCATTAAATACCCATCAGGCGTGATTGAAGACATGATTGTCAAGGTTGGGCCATTCGCCTTTCCTACTGACTTTGTGGTGCTGGAAATGGAGGAGCACAAGAGTGCAACTCTCATTCTAGGAAGACCTTTCCTAGCAACTGGCCGAATCCTCATTGATGTCCAAAAAGGGGAAGTAACCTTGAGAGTCAATGAGGAGGAGTTCAAGTTGAATGTTGTCAAAGCCATGCAACATCCAGACACCCCAAATGACTGCATGAGTGTTGATATTATTGACTCTCTGGTAAGAGAGGTCAATATGGCTGAGAGTCTCGAATCAGAGCTAGAGGACATATTTAAAGATGTTCAGCCTGACCTGGAGGAATCAGAGAGAATAATAGAACCTCTGAAAATCCCTCAGGAAGAGGAGAAACCTCCTAAACCCGAGCTCAAACCATTACCACCATCCCTGAAATATGCATTTCTGGGAGAAAGTGATACCCTTCCTATAATTATAAGCTCTACCTTAGAGCCACAGGAAGAGGAAGCACTAATTCAAGTGTTAAGGACACACAAGACAGCTCTTGGGTGGTCCATCAGTGATCTTAAGGGCATTAGTCCAGCCAGATGCATGCACAAGATCCTATTGGAGGGTGACGCCAAGCCTGTGGTCCAACCACAAAGGCGGCTGAACCCAGCCATGAAGGAAGTGGTGCAAAAGGAGGTCACTAAATTACTAGAGGCTGTGATTATTTATCCTATTTCTGACAGCCCCTGGGTAAGCCCTGTCCAAGTTGTCCCTAAAAAGGGAGGCATGACAGTGATTCACAATGAAAAAAATGAACTGGTTCCTACAAGAACAGTTACAGGGTGGCGTATGTGTATTGATTATAGAAGGCTCAATACAGCCACTAGAAAGGATCATTTTCCTTTACCATTCATAGACCAAATGCTAGAAAGACTAGCAGGTCATGAATACTACTGCTTCCTGGATGGATATTCAGGTTATAATCAAATTGCAGTAGATCCCCAGGATCAGGAGAAAACGGCATTCACTTGCCCATCTGGAGTATTTGCATACAAAAGGATGCCATTTGGCCTGTGCAATGCACCTGCAACCTTTCAGAGGTGCATGCTCTCAATTGTCTCTGATATGGTGGAAAAATTCCTGGAAGTCTTCATGGATGACTTTTCAGTATTTAGAGACTCATTCAGCTCCTGCCTTAACCATTTAGCACTTGTTCTAAAGAGATGCCAAGAGACTAACCTGGTTTTAAACTGGGAGAAGTGTCACTTTATGGTGACTGAAGGAATTGTCCTTGGGCACAAAATCTCGAACAAGGGGATAGAGGTGGATCAAGCTAAGGTAGAGGTAATTGAAAAATTACCACCACCTGCCAATGTTAAGGCAATCAGAAGCTTTCTGGGGCATGCAGGATTTTATAGGAGGTTTATAAAGGATTTTTCAAAAATCGCCAAACCTCTAAGTAACCTGCTAGCTGCTGACACGCCATTTATCTTTGATAAAGAGTGTCTGCAGGCATTTGAGACCCTGAAAGCTAAATTGGTCTCAGCACTAATCATCTCTGCACCAAATTGGACATTGCCATTTGAACTAATGTGTGATGCCAGTGACCATGCCATTGGTGCAGTGTTGGGACAAAGGCATGACAAGCTTTTGCACGTCATTTACTATGCTAGCCGTGTTCTAAATGACGCACAGAAGAACTACACAACCACAGAAAAAGAGCTACTTGCAGTGGTTTACGCCATTGACAAATTCAGATCCTATTTAGTAGGATCAAAAGTGATTGTGTATACTGATCATGCTGCTCTTAAATATCTACTCACAAAGCAGGATTCAAAGCCCAGACTTATAAGATGGGTGTTGCTTCTGCAAGAGTTTGATATAGAAATAAGAGACAGAAAAGGGACAGAGAATCAAGTAGCAGATCACCTGTCCCGAATAGAACCAGTAGAAGGGGCGTCCCTCCCTCTCACTGAGATCTCTGAAACCTTTCCGGATGAGCAACTCTTTGCCATCCAGGAAGTGCCGTGGTTTGCAGACATTGCAAACTACAAGGCAGTGAGATTCATACCCAAAGAGTACAGTAGACAGCAATCAAAGAAGCTGATCACAGATGCAAAGTATTATCTTTGGGATGAGCCGTATCTCTTTAAGAGATGTGCAGACGGAGTAATCCGTAGATGTGTGCCTAAAGAAGAAGCGCAGAAGATCCTTTGCCATTGCCATGGATCACAGTATGGAGGACATTTTGGAAGTGAGCGAACAGCCACAAGAGTCCTCCAAAGTGGCTTCTACTGGCCTACTCTCTATAAAGATTCCCGAGTGTTTATGCTTAATTGTGACAGTTGCCAAAGATCTGGCAATCTACCTCACAGTTATGCCATGCCTCAACAAGGGATCTTGGAGATTGAGTTGTTTGATGTATGAGGAATTGACTTCATGGGACCTTTCCCACCATCATACTCAAACACTTATATTCTGGTGGCAGTAGATTATGTATCCAAATGGGTGGAGGCTATTGCAACACCCACTAATGACACTAAAACAGTGTTAAAATTCCTCCAGAAATACATCTTCAGCAGATTTGGTACCCCTAGAGTATTAATCAGTGATGGGGGCACTCATTTTTGCAATAAACAGCTTTACTCTGCTTTAGTTCGTTATGGAGTTAGCCACAGGGTAGCTACTCCATATCACCCACAGACTAATGGGCAAGCTGAAGTCTCAAATAGAGAACTCAAAAGAATCTTAGAACGGACTATAATTAACCGTAGAAGGGATTGGGCAAGGAGCTTGGATGATGCTCTGTGGGCATACAGAACAGCATTCAAGACCCCTATAGGGACCTCTCCATACCAGCTTGTGTATGGAAAGGCATGTCACTTGCCAGTGGAACTGGAACACAAGGCCTACTGGGCAACCAGATTCCTGAACTTTGATGCCAAGTTAGCTGGAGAAAAACGTTTACTCCAGCTAAATGAGCTAGAGGAATTTAGACTCAATGCTTTCGAGAACGCAAAAATTTACAAGGAGAAAGCAAAAAGATGGCATGATAAAAAATTGTCATCCAGAGTCTTTGAGCCGGGGCAGAAAGTTCTGCTATTTAATTCTAGGCTCAAACTATTCCCCGGGAAATTAAAATCCCGGTGGAGAGGTCCATATGTAATTACAAGTGTATCACCATATGGATACGTAGAGCTTCAGGATAATGACTCTAACAAAAAGTTCATTGTTAATGGACAGAGAATTAAACATTATCTTGAAAGTAACTTCGAGCAAGAATGCTCAAAACTGAGACTTGGTTAGAGCTCAGTGGTAGTCCAGCTAAAGACAATAAAGAAGCGCTTGCTGGGAGGCAACCCAGCCATTTACAAAGTTTATTTACTAATTAAATAAATTTCTTTTTTTTTACAGGTATGTGTCCAAGTATCTTCAAAGGGTAAAAATAGCAATTGATTGAATTCACAGAGTTACAGGGAAATTTGAAAGCTCACTGGCATGAAAAAGCCAGTAAAAAACATTTTGGGCGTTAAACGCCCAAAAGAAGCACCCACTGGGCGTTCAACGCCAGTAAGGGTAGCCATCTGGGCGTTAAACGCCAGAAAGGAGCATCTTCTGGGCGTTGAACGCCAGAAAGAAGCACCTTCTGGGCGTTTAACGTCAGATTGTTGGCATCCTGGGCGTTCAGAAAAATGCCCAGTGACAAAGGACTTCCTGGCGTTCAACGCCAGAAAGAAGCATCAGCTGGGCGTTGAACGCCCAGGAGAAGCAGCATTTGGGCATTAAACGCCCAAAACATGCATCGTTTGGGCGTTTAACGCCAGGATGGTGGGGAGGAGGTAAAATTCGTTTTTCTTTACAATTTCTCTAAATTTTTATGTTTCAATTCATGATTTCTTGCATAAACATGTTTCAAAATGTCATCCTTCAAATCAAATTAGTTTTCTAAGAACCCTAATTTCTAAAATCCCTTTTTTCAAAAATTTCAAATATATCTTAATCCATAAAGACAAATTGTTTTCCAATCCAATCCAACTCTTTTAAGTTTGTTTTCAAAACTCAATTATCTTTTTAAAATCTTTTTCAAAATTAAAAATTCAGATTTATCTTTTTAATTATTATTCATATCTTTCTCTTTTTAAACTATATCTTTTTCTTATCATATCTATCTTTTATAAATCATATCTTCTATCTTATCTTTTTCTTATTTTCGAAAATTCCCACCCCCCTATATATTGAATTCGGCGCCCCTCTCATCATCACCATGCCACACTTGCTCTCTTCCTATCCCTCTTCTTTCTTCTCTTTTGCTTGAGGACAAGCAAAGCTCTAAGTTTGGTGTGTTTATCCATGATCACAAAAACATACTCATTAAGATCATGGCTCCTAAAGGAAAACAACCCACCCCAAGAGGCAAGAAAGAGAATACTCCAAAGCCACTTTGGAATCAAGGGAAGTTCTTAACTAAAGAACATTCAGACCATTACTACAAAATAATGAGTCACAGATCAGTGATCCCGGAAGTCAAATTTGATCTGAGAGAAGATGAATATCCGGAGATCCAAGAGCAAATTCGAAATAGGAACTGGGAAATTCTGGCCAATCCTGAAACGAAAGTGGGAAGGAACATGGTTCAGGAGTTCTATGCTAATCTATGGCAGACAGACAGGCAAAGAATAATTGGAGCTGCTATCTATGACCATCGGACCTTAGTCAGAGGGAAGATTGTTCATACCCATCCTGACAAGATCAGGGAGATATTTAAGCTTCCTCAACTGAAAGATGACCCAGACTCCTTTAATAGGAGAATGATGAGGGTAAATAAAGGTCTGGACAAGATTCTAGAGGATATATGCATCCCTGAAGCCAGGTGGACCACCAGCACGACTGGCATCCCAAATCAACTCAAAAGAGAAGATCTAAAACCAGTAGCCAGAGGCTGGCTAGATTTCATTGGGCGTTCCATATTGCCCACCAGCAACCGTTCTGAAGTTACCATTAAAAGAGCAGTAATGATTCACTGCATCATGTTGGGAAAAGAAGTAGAAGTCCATCAACTGATCTCATGTGAGCTATACAAAATAGCAAACAGGAATTCCAAGGACGCCAGATTGGCCTATCCAAGCTTAATTTCTATGCTCTGCGATGTCGGAGTGAAGATGGGAATAACAGAGTATATCTCAGTTGAGAGGCCAATCACTAGAATATCAATGGACAGACAACAGCTGCATGATGATTCAGTCAAGAGGAGAGCACAGGAAGCCCTCCCAGAACTCCCTCAATTCGAATATTGGGGACATCTTGAGGCTTCTATTTCCAAATTGCAAGAAGCTATGGACCAAATAAAGGAAGAACAGAACAATCAAAGTAGCATGCTTTGCAAACTGCTTAAGGAACAGGAAGAGCAAGGGCGTGATCTAAGGGAGCTGAAGCGCCAAAAATTAATCCTTGAAAAGCACCCCACAGATTAGAGGAACATCTACTCCTCAAAACAACAGGTTGTTGAGTTCCAATTTTTTGCTTTAACTCTGTGATAGTGTTATTATAGAAATTTACCTTAGGAGATATATAGTAGTAGTAGTAGTAGTAATTAGTATATTTATTTTGATTTTATTTCCAATTAAGTTATAATTTATTTTTCTCATCATCATCAGGCATGAATAAAGTAGTAGATTTTTAGAATAAAGAAGTAATTTATATTTTTCGAGTTCTTAATAATAAAAATTATAATTAATTACATGTGGTGGCAATACTTTTTGTTCTCTGAATGAATGCTTGAACAGTGCATAATTTTTATCTCAAATTTTATGAATATTGGCTCCTGAAAGAATGAGAAACACGAAAAATATTATTGATGATCTGAAAAATTATGAAATTGATTCTTGAAGCAAGAAAAAGAAGTTAAAAAAAATTTGGATCAAAAGGAATAAAAGCCAAACAACCCTTAAAACCAAAAGGCAAGGGTGAAAAGGATCCAAGGCTTTGAGCATCAGTGGATAGGAGGGCCTAAGGAAATAGTTCCAGGTCTAAGCGGCTAAACCAAGCTGTCCCTAACCATGTGCTTGTGGCATGCAGGTCCAAGTTACAAACTTGAGACTGAGTGGTTAAAGTCGTGATCCAAGACAAAAAGAGTGTGCTCAAGAGCTCTGGACACCTCTGACTGGGGACTCTAGCAAAGCTGAGTCACAATCTGAAAAGGTTCACCTAGTCATGTGTCTGTGGCATTTATGTATCTGGTGGTAATACTGGAAAACAAAGTGCTTAGGGCCACGGCCAAGACTCATAAAATAACTGTGTTCAAGAATCAACATACTACACTAGGAGAATTAATAATACTATCTGAATTCTGAGTTCCTATGGATGCCAATCATTCTGAATTTCAAAGGATAAAGGGAGATGCCAAAACTGTTCAGAAACAAAAAGCTACAAGCCCCGCTCATCTAATAAGAATCTGAGCTCCATTTAAAACTCTTAGATATTATTACTTCTTAATTTCTTTCATCCTATTTTATTTATCTAGTTGCTTGAGGACAAGCAACAGTTTAAGTTTGGTGTTGTGATGAGCGGATATTTTATACGCTTTTTGGGGGTAATTTCATGTAGATTTTAGTATGTTTTAATTGGTTTTTAGTAGAATACTATTGGTTTTTAGGCAAAAATTATATTTCTGGACTTTACTATGAGTTTGTGTGTTTTTCTGTGATTTCAGGTATTTTTTGGCTGAAATTGAAGGAGCTGAGCAAAAATCTGAGTTAGGCTGAAAAAGGACTGCTGATGCTGTTGGATTCTGACCTCCCTGCACTCGAAACGGATTTTTTGGAGTTACAGGAGTCCAATTGGCACGCTCGCAACGGCCTTGGAAAGTAGACATCCAGGGCTTTCCAGCAATATATAATAGTCCATACTTTGCGCGAAGATAGATGACGTAACTTGGCGTTGAACGCCAAGTACATGCTGCTGTCTGGAGTTAAACGCCAGAAACACGTCATGATCCGGAGTTGAACGCCCAAAACACGTTATAACTTGGAGTTCAACTCCAAGAAAAGCCTCAGTTCGTGAATAGCTTTAGTCTCAGCCCCAGCACACACCAAGTGGGCCCCAGAAGTGGATTTCTGCACCAATTATCTTAGTTTACTCATTTTCTGTAAACCTAGGTTACTAGTTTACTATTTAAACAACTTTTAGAGACTTATTTTGTACCTCATGACATTTTCAGATCTGAATTTTATACACTTTGACGGCATGAGTCTCTAAACTCCATTGTTGGGGGTGAGGAGCTCTGCAGCGTCTCGATGAATTAATACAATTACCTTTGTTTTCCATTTAAACACGCTTGTTCTTATCTAAGATGTTCATTCGCGCTTAAATATGAAGAAGGTGATGATCCGTGACAATCATCACCTTCCTCAATCCATGAATGTGTGCCTGACAACCACCTCCGTTCTACATCAGATTGAATGAGTATCTCTTAGATTCATTACTCAGAATCTTCGTGGTATAAGCCGGATTGATGGCGGCATTCATGAGAATCCGGAAAGTCTAAACCTTGTCTGTGGTATTCTGAGTAGGATTCTGGGATTGAATGACTGTGACGAGTTTCAAACTCCTGAAGGCTGGGCGTTAGTGACAAACGCAAAAGAATCAATGGATTCTATTCCAACCTGATTGAGAACCGACAGATGATTAGCCGTGCTGTGACAGAGCATAGGAACGTTTTCACTGAGAGGATGGGAAGTAGCCATTGACAACGGTGACACCCTACATAGAGCTTGCCATGGAAGGGACTTTGCGTGTGGAAAAGGATTTCAAGGAAGAGTTGAAGTTCAGAGGACAAAGCATCTCCAAAACTCCAACATATTTCTCATTACTGCACAACAAGTAACGCTTTTATTCTCTTTTATTTTTCCAATCTAATAATTCCAACTGATAATTTTAATTAATATCCTGACTAAGAATAATAAGATGAACATAGCTTGATTCAAACCAATAGTCTCCGTGGGATCGACCCTTACTCACGTAAGGTATTACTTGGACGACCCAGTGCACTTGCTGGTTAGTTGTGCGGATCACAAATTCGTGCACCAGGTGGCATGCAAGTCTCAGCTATCAACATCCAAAATCCCCCTCAAGAGGTCTCTTATGACATGACAGGTAATTTTATACAAAATGAGAATTATGATTATGCTCAATCTTTTTTTGAACAGGTAAATTACATGGGGAGTGGTCCTAGAAACTCCAATAATGATCCATAATTTAAGACATACAATCTTGGGTGGATGGACCAACCTCAGAGATCTCAGAATTTCAACAATAATTCTTAGGGCAATTTCCAACAGAACAATCATAATAACCGCCAATTTCAGTCTCATCAACAACAACCACCTCAGCAGGCAAATTCTCAATCCCAACAAGATTCTAATTGGGAGATGATGAGGAGTTTTATGCAGGAAACCAAAGCCTCCATTAGAAACTTGGAGGTGCAAATGAACCAACTGAGCAAGCAAATACATGAGAGGTCTGCAAATACAATTCAAAACTTGGAGATTCGGATGGGTCAATTAGCCATAAAAGTTAATGAAATTGGTAAGAGGACCATTAATAGCCTTCCTGGTAACACAATTCCAAATCCAAGAGAGGAATGCAAGGCTATCACCTTGATAAGTGGACAAGTGGCAAGTATGGAAGCACAAGTTAATGAGGATCCAGTTGAAAAAGAAGCTCCAGAGGAGAAGAAGGAAGAAGTAAAGCACGTCCCTCCAAAGCGTGCGGACAACCCATTCCCAGACTCTCTTGACACTTATCCTACATTGCCAAAGGCTCCTGAGTACAAGCCTAAAATGCCATATCCTCAGAGACTTCAAAAGAAGACCAAGGACAAGCAGTTTTCAAAGTTCTTGGAAGTTTTCAGAAAGTTGCAAATCAATATTCTTTTTACTGAGGTTTTAGAGCAAATGCCTCTCTATGTCAAATTCATGAAGGAATTGTTGTCAAAGAAGAAGCCTTTAAAGGGAGATGAGACAGTGGTCCGGACTAAGGAATGTAGTGCCATAATTCAGAATAACTTGCCAAAGAAGATGCCAGATCCAGGGAGCTTTCAAATTCCATGCACCATTGGGAGCACAACCTTTGAAAAAGCGTTATGTGATCTGGGAGCAAGCATCAATTTAATGACCTTGCCTGTGATGAAGAAGCTGCAAGTCCAAGAGGCACAACCCACAAGGATAGCATTATAGATGGCCGACAAATCTATAAAGCCTGCATACTGATTAGTGGAGAATATCTTAGTCAAAGTGGGTAAGTTCTTCCTCCCAGCATATTTTGTGATTTTTGACGCAGAGGAGGATGAGAATGCCTCTATAATTCTAGGAAGACCATTCCTAGCCACTGAAAGAGCTCTGATTGATGTAGAAGTGGGTGAATTAGTGCTTAGAGTGCATGATGAGCAACTAGTCTTTCATGTCTTCAAAGATATACATTCATTTGGTGAAGAAGAGAGGTGCATGCAGACTGAGCTTATTGATCCAAACCTTCAAAAACCCATTGATGTTGTACAGCAGAATCTGCAGCTCAAACCTCATTTGGTGACAATCAATAAAATTCCTCCTGACATCAAATCTAAGTTTGGTGTCGGAAATGCATCATCCGCCAAGGAGGAGGTTCCCAAAATGAAGAAAGTACCCAGAGGATGGAGAAACAGAAAGATCCCCACTGAAGGTTTCTCCACAGGAATGAAGGTGGTGTTGACTAACAATCCAGTGTGGACTTATACAGTAAACAGAATCCTCTCTCTGGAGTATATTGAACTACTCTATAGAGATACAGGAAAGAAGTTCAAAGTAAGGGGTGAAGAGCTGAGCCCCTGTGATCCTCCTCCTTAGAGGAGCTGACCGTCAAGCTAGTGATGGTAAATAAGCGCTTGTCGGGAGGCAACCCGATAATTTCGTATCCTTAGTTATTTTTCGTAGTAGTGATTTTCTTATTTAGTTGATTTATATTGAGTTTTTACTGTTTTTCTTTCATTTTACGTGTGTTCTGATCATGCAGCTATTTTAGAACAGGAACCGAACACTTAAAAAAAAGCGAGAGAAGATAGGCCGCAAGTTGCGCTGGAGTTGTGCAGGAACTTTGCATCGCGCACCAGCTCACCCACGCGTACGCGAACCAGACGCGTATGCGTCCCTCTGGTTCTCAAAACACCCACGCGTGCGCGTGCCTGATGCGCACGCATGCCTTGAAAAATCGACGTAAATGGGTGCATCAATTACCCCCCGCGCGCCGCCCTGTTTTCATTCTCTCTCTCTCTCCCAACCCTTATTCTCTCTTGTTCTTTTATCCTTTTATTCTTCTTTTTATCATACTATTTGTCTCTTTTTCCATGTGTCTTTTTATGTCCCTCTCTGTTTTCAGTTCTTCTTTGCTTGAGGACAATCAAACCTTTAAGTTTGGTATTGACGCTTCGCTTATGGCTTTTCTGTTTATTTTTAATAGCACCAAAGGGAGGCAAATCATCTTCACGGAGGAGCACAACCAGAAAAATGAGATGGCCACTAGGATAACTGAGGTGGTTGAGTTCCTTTCATTCTATACTTCCTCCAGTTCTTATTATGTTATATTCCTGTTTTCTGTTTATTTTGTTACTACATGATCAGTTATATCTTCAATTCCTAAGTTTCAGTTTATTTTGCTATTTTTTCTGTTATTTGCTTTAATATTGAAAGGTGTCTCATGTATTGTCCACTGAGCTTGAAATAAAAAAAAGAAGAAAAGATGTAGTGCATAAGAAATTGGGTTTAATTTTAAGAGTAGTCTCATTTATCCAAATGTGGTGGTATTTTCTGTGACTCTGAATGCATGACATGAACAGTGCATATTTAAATTTGAATTAAAGGATGCTGATGTACAAGGAACAGGAATCTAGAAAACTATTATGATTTCTCTAAAATTAATGAAAGTTTAATCCTTGAAGTAGAAGAAACAGCAAAAGAAAAATAAAAACAAGGTCCAAGGCTCTGAGCATCAATGACTAGGGAGGTCAGACATGATTAAAAGCTCAAAGAGTTGTTTCCCTAGTCATATGCTTGTGGTGTGATTGTGTCAAGTAATCCTTGAGACAGAACACTAAGAGTCGAGATCAATTGCATTTAACAGAGTATGCCAAAGGCTTTGAGCACCACTTAAAGAGAGTTCCCCAGTTAAGTGCTTGTGGTGTTTTTTGTATCAAGTGAAGCTTGAGACAAAACTTTTAAAGTCATGGCTAGGCTCAGGGTGCAAAGCACCAAAGAGAAGAGAATCAAATGAAATTTGCTGTGTTCAACGATTAAATTGAACTACAAAAGATTAGAAAATTCATAATATTATCCAGATTCTAATTTTGAATGACAGTAATATCCTTTTGATTCAAAGGAGAGTGAGATGCCAAAACTATTCAAGATTGTAGTTGAACCTCGCTATGAGAAGAGACATGAGCTTAATCGAACTTTCATTCTCATGCAAATTCACATCCTAAGCCTATATTAGTTTTGGTTGCTTGAGGACAAGCAATAATTCAAGTTTGGTGTTCTGATGCGTGAGCATCTTTCCTATCTTTTCCTAGTGAATTTGCATTTAATTTGTTGACTTTAATCAAGAATTAATTATCATTTAGCCACTATGGATGCTGCTTGGAGTCTTGTGCAATTCTATTTATTTTAGGTTGCATTCGGCTGGATTTGATGGAGTTTCTGCAAAAGAAGAGATGAAGGCAAATGATGCTGTCAACCCTGACCTCTCTGCACTCCAATGGATATGATTTTAGTGCCGTTGGAAAGCTAACTTTTGGAGCTTTCCAATGATATATAATAGTCCACACTTCTCCCCACCAATTTGGCCAAGGCTGAAGGAGATGATCAGCAAGGAGCGACGCGTGCGCGTACCTGACGTGTACACGTGACACACGAAGAAGACCATCGATGCGTACGCGTGACTGACGCGTACGCATGACATGCGCCACGTGCAGAAAAACGCTGATTGTTATAATTAATTCTGAATTAAATTTAAATTTTATTTTAAAATAGGAATAGATATTATTTTAATTTTAGAAATTAGATTTTAAATTAATTAGGATTAGATATAAAAGAGAAAAGAAACTTCCCTTCTAGCGGATTCCATTCCATTTTTTTAATTCCAAGTTACAGTTTAAGAGAATCCTAGTTTCCACTCTGAACCCTGAGCAACTAAACCTCCACTGTTAAGGTTAGGAGCTCTATCTATTTGTATGGATTGATTCTATTGTTTTTCTATTTTAATTCATGTACTGATTTATAATTTAAGAATTGTTTTCGTTCTTTATTCTATGAAATTGGGTGGAACGGAAGTATGACCCTCTTTCTAATTGAGTTCTTGTATAACTTGGAAAAGTTCTTTACTTGAACAACAGCTTGAAAACATATTCTCCTAAATTCTAAGTATCTGGACTTAACGGGATACGTGACATATAATCCTTTTATATTTGGATAATTAGGATTTTTGTGGTATAATAACTAGAATTAAACTTCACCCCCTAATTAGAATTAATTGACCAAGGAATTAGCGATTGATGAGAATTAGAGGAGACTAGAAAGGTCTAAGGAATTAGGGTCTAGTCTCATATAGTTTGCCATGAATTAAATCTTGCATGATTAAAATAAATTAATAAGAAAAATCAATCCGGAAAATAGATAACTCTGAAGCCTTAACTGCCTTCTCTATATTGTTTTTCCTAACTTATTTATTGCTTTATTAATTTTCTAAAATTACTGTTTAATGCAATTGAACTCTCAAACACCATTTTCTGCTTGTCTAACTAAGTAAATTAATCAACCATTGTTGCTTAGTCCATCAATCCTCGTGGGATCGACCCTCACTCACCTGAGGTATTACTTGGTACGACCCGGTACACTTGTCGGTTAGTTTATGGGTTATAAATTCCGCACCAGTGTACGCACACGATGTTGTGCATATGCACACGATGTTGTGCGTACACACAGGATTTTGTGCATACGCACACTTGGCTGTGTGCTTCTCCTTTGTTTTCTTCATGTTTTCTCCCAATTACATACTTCTTTTCCACTCCTATCAAGCCATTCCTACCTATTACACCTGAAATCACTCATCCAAAAATATCAAGGCATCGAATGGAATGAAAGTGGAATGAAATTGATTAAAAAAAGCATAAATTAGCATGTTTTTACAATTGGACATAATTTAGAGAGAAAACAAAAATGCTATTTAGGTGAATAAATATTGGTTTATATGATGAAATCTACTCAATTCAATCCAAAATTTATCATCAAATATGGATTCATCAATGTGGCTATCCAGAATCACCTCAACTATATGGCGCGTAATTGTATTCGTATGGCGAGGGTGAGTACTGCTCTGGCTAAGGAGCTGAGGAAGACCCCTGTTCACGCTAGTCAGGCGTTCCTTAACTCTACTCGAGCTGAGGTAAGGAGAGTGAGTGGCTTGAAGTCGGAGATGGAGGAGAAAAATGCTAGGATGAAATTTGATCTGGAGACGGCTCGTGCCCGAGCGATAAAAGCCGAGGCCGCAATGTCAATAGCAGAGGAGATGAAGAAGAAGGCTGAAGAAAGTTACTCTCGAACGAATAGGGTGTTGATTGATATTTGGGAGGAGCTGAAGACTACATGGGATGATCATGTCGACCTCCAAGAGCATGTGGTCGGGGGAATGAACGAGATGTTCGAGAACTTGAAAGCTCAAGTTTGGGTTCTCGCTCCCGACCTAGATCTTTACTCATTTAGCAAGGATAACATTGTTGTGGACGAAAAGATCGTACCTACTCCCGAGGTTGAAGAGGGACCTATGCCTGATCCAAAGGATCAGACTGGTTAGGCCTCCCTTGCTCCCGAGGCCCAAGTTGATGTCCAACCCAAAGTCGTTATTGTGGAAACCTCCTCTTCACCTTTTGATGCCATCCCGGCAGTGTCGGTCTCCGTGCTCCCTCCAACTCCCCCTGTTAAAGGAAAAGATATCACAACGAGCAAGGATCTTAACCTGCTTCTTGGCGAAAAATCTTAATTTCCTTTGGTTTTGTTTTGGATATCTAGAATGGCCCGACCTGTGGGTCCTCATCACACTTAATTTTTTGAAATAGGTCGTAGCTTTCTTGAACACTTTTACCTTTTATTTTTAGTTGTTTCCACAACTTTTATAAAGTAATGTTCAACGTTATTCTCTTTTATATCTCACAAAAATCCTTCTATGTTTGAACTAAAGTTATTTATTTGCTTGACAGTAGGTCTTAGCAACTTTATTAGTTTCCTTTCATAGTTCCAACTTTGAGTAGTCAGCCTTTATTAAATTATTTTTACAGCTCATTTTTATTAGATCTCATTAAGGTCACTTTGTACAAGTTGTTTATATAACTTCTTATGTTAACTTGTACCTCGTCGCTTCATCTTGCCGACCATTTTTAGGTCCAGCAATTATTTTTGCGGTTTGTCGAGCTTAAATTAATGCGTTCTTAAAGGGAAACTTTTAAAAGAAAGTGATAGGAACTTTTATTAATAGTCCAAAAATTCCTTTACATAGACCTATGTACTGGTGGCATGAGTACCCCTAGCCCTTGCGCTGGTACCATGTTAAAAACCCTTAGAGTCAGGAAAAAAGAGTGCACTAAGACACAAGGTTTGCTACTTAGCTGTAGTACTTTCTTAGGTTACATACGTGCCAAGACCTCGGGAGCTCCCACCCTTGGAGGTCAGACACTTTGTAGTAACCTTTGCCTAAGACCTCAACTATTTTGTAAGGTCCCTTCCAATTAGCAACCAACTTTCATTCTCCTAATTTTTGTACTCTGATGTCCTTTCGGATCAGGATAAGGTCATTGGTGGCTAATGAGCGGATATTTTATACGCTTTTTGGGGGTAATTTTATGTAGATTTTAGTATGTTTTAGTTAGTTTTTAGGAAAAATTCATATTTCTGGACTTTACTATGAGTTTGTGTGTTTTTCTGTAATTTCAGGTATTTTCTGGCTGAAATTGAGGGAGCTGAGCAAAAATCTGATTTAGGCTGAAAAAGGACTGCTGATGCTGTTGGATTCTGACCTGTCTGCACTCGGAATGGAATTTTTGGGGCTACAGAAGTCCAATTGCCGCGCTCTCAATTGGGTTGGAAAGTAGACATCCAGAGCTTTCCAGCAATATATAATAGTCCATACTTTTCACGAAGATAGATGATGTAAACTGGCGTTCAACGTCAGTTCCATGTTGCAGTCTGGCGTTCAGCGCCAGAAACAGGTTGCAAGTTGGAGTTCAACGCCAGAAACAGGTTACAACCTGATGTTCAACTCCAGAAACAGCCCAGACACGTTAGAAGCTTAAGTCTCAGCCCCAGCACACACCAAGTGGGCCCCAGAAGTGGATTTCTGCACCAATTATCTTAGTTTACGCATTTTCTATAAACCTAGGTTACTAGTTTAGTATTTAAACAACTTTTAGAGACTTATTTTGTATCTCATGACATTTTTAGATCTGAAATTTGTACCTTTTGGCAGCATGAGTCTCTAAACCCCATTGTTGGGGGTGAGGAGCTCTGCAGCGTCTCGATGAATTAATGCAATTATTTCTGTTTTCCATTCAAACACGCTTGTTCCTATCTAAGATGTTCATTCGCGCTTCACTATGAAGAAGGTGATGATCCGTGAGACTCATCACCTTCCTCAATCCATGAACGTGTGCCTGACAACCACCTCCATTCTACATCAGATTGAATGAGTATTTCTTAGATTCCTTAATCAGAATCTTCGTGGTATAAGCTAGAATGGATGGCGGCATTCATGAGAATCCGGAAAGTCTAAACCTTGTCTGTGGTATTCCGAGTAGGATTCTGGGATTGGATGACTGTGATGAGCTTCAAACTCGCGATTGTTGGGCGTGATGACAAACGCAAAAGAATCAATGGATTCTATTCCGACATGATCGAGAACCAACAGATGATTAGCTGTGCTATGACAGAGCATTTGGACCATTTTCACTGAGAGGATGGGAAGTAGCCATTGACAACGGTGACACCCAACATACAGTTTGCCATGGAAGGAGCCTTGCGTGAGGGAAGAGGAGTACAAGAGAAAAGCTGAAATTCAGATGACAAAGCATCTCCAAAACTCCAACATATTCTCCATTATTGCACAATAAGTATTTATTTTATGCCCTTTTTCCTTTTTCCATTGAACTTAAAAAACACTGTTGTTGGCATCCTGACTAAGAATAATAAGATAAACATAGCTTGCTTCAAACCAACAATCTCCGTGGGAATCGACCCTTACTCACGTAAGGTATTACTTGGACGACCCAGTGCGCTTGCTGGTTAGTTGTACGAAGTTGAGAAGAATTGTGATTTTCAATTTTGTGCACCAACTTTTAAGCGCCGTTGCCGGGGACTGTTCGAGTTTGAACAACTAAAGGTTTATTTTGTTGCTTAGATTAGGAATAATTTATTTTTGGATGCTATAGAGTCATTAAATCTGAGTCCTTTATTTTCTTTTCAAAAATATTATTTTTTTTCCTTATTAATTTTTAATTTTTATGTGAGTTTAGTTTTATATTTTAAGTTTGGTGTCAATTGCATAAGTTATATTTTCCTTTAAATTTTCGAATTTGTGTTCTTTATTCTTCCTTGATCTTCAAGTTGTTCTTGTTAATTTTTCTTGTTTGATCTTTGGTTTGTCTTGTTCTGTGTGTTTTCATGTTTTCCTTGTGCATTTTTCAAAATTTTAATTTTCAAAAAAAAATATATATATTAACATATTTTTATACCTCTTTAAAACACGTTACATTTATAAATCAGTTGGCTAGAGCATTGGCTTATGTTCTTGGCAATTGGGTATCATCTTTTTTGAAACTTTTTCAAAAATAATTTTTTTTCTTTGATTAAATCTTGTGCCAAACTTTAAGTTTGGTGTTTTCTTGTTAATTTTTTTTAATTTTCGAAAATTTATTTTAGTTTTCCCAAAAATTTTAAGTTTGGTGTTCTTTCTTGTGTTCTTGGTGTTCTTGTGAATCTTCAAGGTGTTCTTGAGTCTTCCTTGTGTTTTGATCTTAAAATCTTTAAGTTTGGTGTTCCTTGGTGTTTTCCCTCCAAAATTTTCGAAAACAAGGAGCATTAGATCTAAAAATTTTAAGTCTTGTGTCTTTTGTGTGTTTTTCTCTTTCATCATAAAAAATTTCAAAATTCAAAAAAATATCTTTTCTAACTATTTTTAAGCCATATTTTCGAATTTTTCTATAAAAATTCAGATTTCAATTTCAACAATTTAATTATATCTTTTTTGAAAATATCCTAACCACTTTCTCTCTCCTCACTTTTTCGAAAATCTTCATAAAATATTTTTGAATTCCTTTTTTTATTTTATTTTTATTTTTATTTATTTTTATTTTATTTGGTTTTCTAATTTTCGAATTTTTATTTAATTTTCCATTTATTTTATTTTATCTTCCTTTTAATTTTTGATTTTCAAAAAAAAAAATTTAATCCACATTACCTCCTTTACTCCAACATGGACCTAAGTGGAAGGGAACAGTCCAGAAGGACTCTGGGGTCATATGCTAATCCCACTACTGCTTCATATGGGAGTAGTATCTGTATACCCTCCATTGGAGTTAGTAGTTTTGAGTTGAACCCTCAGCTCATTATCATGGTGCAGCAAAGTTGCCAGTATTCCGGTCTTCCATAGGAAGAACCTACAGAGTTTCTGGCACAGTTTTTACAAATTGCTGACACAGTACATGATAAGGAGGTAGATCAGGATGTCTACAGGCTATTGCTGTTCTCATTTGCTGTAAAAGACCAAGCTAAGAGGTGGTTAAATAACCAACCTAAGGACAGCATAAAGACATGGAAACAGCTGTCAGAAAAATTCCTGAATCACTATTTTCCTCCGAAACGGATGACACAGCTAAGGCTGAGCATCCAAGGCTTCAAACAAGGAGATAATGAATCTCTCTATGATGCCTGGGAGAGATACAGAGAGATGCTAAGAAAATGCCCCTCTGAAATGTTTTCAGAGTGGATACAGTTAGACATCTTCTACTCTGGGCTTACAGAAAGAGCTCAGATTTCTCTAGACTACTCAGCTGGTGGATCTATACACATGAGAAAGACAATAGAAGAAGCTCAAGAGCTCATTGATAAAGTTGCCAGAAATCAGCATCTGTACCTAAGCAGTGAACCTTCCATGAAAGAAGAGGCTAAAACAGTAACTGCTGAAATGAGTCCTACAGAACAAGTTACTGAATTCAATCAGCAACTGGATTTTCTAACAAAGCAGCTGGCCGAATTCAAGGAGATACTACAAGAAACAAGAATGGCTAAGATGAATATGGAAGTCCAGTTGAAGCAAACAGAACAGCAATTATCAAAACAAATAACAGAAGAGTGCCAAGCAGTTCAATTAAGAAGTGGGAAAACATTAAATACCTCACTTCAAGATAGCAGAAAGCCAAGAAATGAGCAAACTACCCAAAATTCCTCTGAGGATAGTAAGAGCCCAGAGAGGAATAATTCTGGCGCTCAAACGCCAGAAAATGGGTGGAAAGCAGGCGTTGAACACCCAAACCATGCTCAGTCCTGGCGTTCAACGCCAGAAACAAGCAAGGAATTGGCGTTGAATGCCCAAAGGAAGACCTTTCCTAGCAACTGGCCGAACCCTCATTGACGTCCAAAAAGGGGAAGTAACCCTGAGAGTCAATGAAGATGAGTTCAAGTTGAATATTGTCAAAGCTATGCAGCATCCAGACACCCCAATTGACTGCATGAGCATTGATATTATTGACTCTCTGGTAAAAGAGATCAATATGACTGAGAGTCTCGAATCAGAGCTGGAGGATATCTTTAAATATGTTCAGCCTGATCTGGAGGAATCAGAGAGAATAATAGAACCTCTGAAAATCCCTCAGGAAGAGGAGAAACCTCCTAAACCCGAGCTCAAACCATTATCACCATCCCTGAAATATGTGTTTCTGGGAGAAGGTGATACCTTTCCTGTAATCATAAGCTCTACCTTAGAGCCACAGGAAGAGGAAGCACTAATTCAAGTGCTAAAGACATACAAGACAGCTCTTGGGTGGTCCATCAGTGATCTTAAGGGCATTAGCCCAGCCAGATGCATGCATAAGATCTTATTAGAGGGTGATGATAAGCCAATGGTTCAACCACAAAGGCGGCTGAATCCAGCCATGAAGGAGGTGGTGCAGAAGGAGGTCACTAAATTACTAGAGGCTGGGATCATTTATCCTATTTCTGATATCCCCTGGGTAAGCCCTGTCCAAGTCATCCCTAAGAAGGGTGGCATGACAGTGGTTCATAATGAAAAAAATGAACTGGTTCCCACAAGAACATTTACAGGGTGGTGTATGTGTATTGATTACAAAAGGCTCAATACAGCTACCAGAAAGGATCATTTTCCTTTACCATTCATAGACCAGATGGTAGAAAGACTAGCAGGTCATGAATACTACTGCTTCCTGGATGGATACTCAGGTTATAATCAAATTGTAGTAGATCCCCAAGATCAAGAGAAAACAGCATTCACATGTCCATCCGGAGTATTTGCATACAGAAGGATGCCATTTGGCCTTTGCAATGCACCTACAACCTTTCAAAGGTGCATGCTCTCTATTTTCTCTGATATGGTGGAAAATTTTTTGGAAGTCTTCATGGATGACTTTTCAGTATTTGGAAACTCATTCAGCTCCTGTCTTGACCATCTAGCACTTGTTCTAAAGAGGTGCCAAGAAACTAACCTGGTTTTAAACTGGGAGAAATGTCACTTTATGGTGACTGAAGGAATTTTTCTTGGGCACAAAATTTCAAACAAGGGAATAGAGGAGGATCAAGCAAAGGTAGAGGTAATTGAAAAATTACCACCACCTACCAATGTTAAGGCAATCAGAAGCTTTCTGGGACATGCAGGATTCTATAGGAGGTTTATAAAAGATTTTTCAAAAATCGCCAAACCTCTGAGTAATCTGCTAGCTGTTGACATGCCATTTATCTTTGATAAGGAGTTTCTACAGGCGTTTGAGATTCTGAAAGCTAAGCTGGTCACAGCACCAGTTATCTCTGCACCAGACTGGACATTACTATTTGAACTGATGTGTGATGCCAGTGACCATGCCATTGGTGCAGTGTTGGGACAAAGGCATGACAAGCTTCTGCACATCATTTACTATGCCAGTCGTGTTTTAAATGATGCACAGAAGAACTACACAACCACAGAAAAAGAGTTACTTGCAGTGGTTTACGCCATTGACAAGTTTAGATCTTATTTAAGATCAAAAGTGATTGTGTACACTGACCATGCTGCTCTTAAATATCTACTCACAAAGCAGGATTCAAAACCCAGACTCATCAGATGGGTATTGCATCTGCAAGAGTTTGATATAGAAATAAGAGACAGAAAAGGGACAGAGAACCAAGTAGCAAATCACCTGTTCCAAATAGAACCAGTAGAAGGGGCGTCCCTCCCTCTTACTGAGATCTCTGAAAACTTTCCGGATGAGCAACTCTTTGCCATCCAGGAAGTGCCATGGTTTGTAGACATTGCAAACTACAAGGCAGTAAGATTCATACCCAAAGAGTACAGTAGGCAGCAAACAAAGAAATTGATCACGGATGCAAAGTACTATCGTTGGGATGAACCATATCTCTTCAAGAGATGTGCAGACGGAGTAATCCGTAGATGTGTTCCTAAAGAAGAAGCACAGAAGATCCTCTGGCACTGCCATGGATCACAGTATGGAGGACATTTTGGAAGTGAGCGAACAGCCATAAGAGTCCTCCAATGCGGCTTCTAATGGCCTACTCTCTATAAAGACTCCCGAGTGTTTGTACTTAACTGTGACAGTTGCCAAAGATCTGGCCATTTTCCTCACAGTTATGCCATGCCTCAACAAGACATCTTGGAGATTGAGTTGTTTGATGTATGGGGTATTGACTTCGTGGGGCCTTTCCCACCATCATACTCAAACACTTATATTCTGGTGGCAGTGGATTATGTATCCAAATGGGTGGAAGCTATTGCAATACCTACTAATGACACTAAGACAGTGCTAAAATTCCTCTAGAAATATATCTTCAGCAGATTTGGTACCCATAGAGTATTAATCAGTGATGGGGGCACTCATTTCTGCAATAAACAGCTTTATTCTGCTTTGGTTCGTTATGGAGTTAGCCACAGGGTAGCTACTCCATATCATCCACAGACAAATGAGCAAGCTGAAGTCTCTAACAGAGAACTTAAAAGAATCCTGGAACGAACTGTAATTAACCGTAGAAGAGATTGGGCAAGAAGCTTAGATGATGCTCTGTGGGCATACAGAACAGCATTCAAGACTCCCAAAGGAACTTCTCCATACCAGCTTGTGTATGGAAAAGCCTGTCACTTGCTAGTGGAACTGGAACATAAGGCCTACTGGGCAACCAAGTTCCTAAACCTTGATGCCAAGTTAGCTGGAGAAAAATGTTTGCTCCAGTTAAATGAGCTAGAGCAATTCAGACTCATTGCTTTCGAAAATGCAAAAATTTACAAGGAGAAAGCAAAAAGATGGCATGATAAGAAACTGTCATCCAGAGTCTTTGAGCCAGGGCAGAAAGTTCTGCTATTTAATTCTAGGCTCAGATTATTCCCCGGGAAATTAAAATCCCGGTGGAGAGGACCATATGTGATTACAAGTGTGTCACCATATGGATACGTAGAGCTTCAGGATAATGATTCCAACAAAAAGTTTATTGTTAATGGACAGAGAGTCAAACATTATCTTGAAAGCAATTTTGAGCAAGAATACTCAAAACTGAGACTTGATTAAAGCTCAGTAATAGTCCAGCTAAAGACAATAAAGAAGTGCTTGCTGGGAGGCAACCCAGCCATTTACAAAGTTTATTTGTTAGTTAATTGATTTTTACAGGTATATGTCAATTATCTTCAAGGTAAAATAGCAATTGCTTGAGTTCACAGAGTTATAGAAGGATTCAAAGGATAAAAACAGCAAAAAGAAGTTCACTGGTGCAAAAACACCAGTAAGAGCTATTTTGGGCGCTCAACGCTAGAAAGAAGCAACAGTTGGGCGTTGAACGCCCAGGAGAAGCTGCACATGGGCGTTAAACGCCCAAAACATCCAGCGTTTGGGCGTTTAACGCCAGGATTGTGGGGAGGAGGTAATTTCGATTTCAATTCAAATTTTTTCCAATTTTCATGTTTCAATTCATGATTTCTTGCATAAACATGTTACCAACTCTCATCTTTCAACTTCAATTTCAAAAAAATTTTAATCCTAAACATATTTCTTGATTTTTCTTTAATTTCTTTTCAAATCTTTTTCAAAACTCATCTATCTTTTTGAATTCTTTTCAAATCTTTTTAATTTCTTCTCATATCTTTTTCAACTCATCATATCTTTTGAATTTCGAAATTGCCTCTCCTTCTATTCCTCTCCTTTCCTTTCTTTTGCTTGAGGACAAGCAAACCTCTAAGTTTGGTGTGATTTGCCATGATCACTGAGCTAAAACTCATCAAGATCATGGCACCTAAGGGAACAGGAAGAGCAAGGATGTGACTTGAAGGAACTGAAGCGTCAGAAATAATCTCTTGAAGGATCAAGCACCCCACAGACTAGAGGAACACCCACTTCCCAAAATAAAGGTTGTTGAGTCCTAATCTTTGCCTTAACTCTGTGATAACTGTTCTTATTAGGAATTTACTTTAGAAGCTATATATTATTAGTAGTAATTAGTATCTCTATTTTGATTTTATTTCCAATTAAGTTATAATTTATTTTTCTCATCATCATCAAACATGAATAAAATAGTAGATTTTGAGAATAAAGAGGCAATTTAATTTTTTTGAGTTCTTAATAAGGAAAATTCAAACTATTTATATGTGGTGGCAATACTTTTTGTCTTCTGAATGAATGCTTGAACAGTGCATATTTTTTATATTGAATTTTATGAATGTTAAAATTGTTGGCTCCTAAAAGAATGATGAACAAGAGAAATGTTATTGATGATCTGAAAAATCATGAAATTGATTCTTGAAGCAAGAAAAGCAGTGAAAAACAAGCTTGCGAAAAAAGAAAAAAAAAATCAAAAGAGGTAGAAAAATCCAATAGCCCTTTAAACCAAAAGCCAGGATGAAAAAGATCCAAGGCTTTGAGTATCAATGGATAGGAGGGCCCAAGAAAATAAATCCAGGCCTAAGCGGCTAAATCAAGCTGTCCCTAACCATGTGCTTGTGGCATGCAGGTCCAAGTGAAAGGCTTGAGACTGAGTGGTTAAAGTCGTGATCCAAAGCAAAAGAGTGTGCTTAAGAACTCCGGACACCTCTAATTGGGGACTCTAGCAAAGCTAAGTCACAATCTAAAAAGGTTCACCCAGTTATGTGTCTGTGGCATTTATGTATCCGGTGGTAAAACTGGAAAACAAAGTGCTTAGGGCCACGACCAAGACTCATAAAGTAGCTGTGTTCAAGAATCAACATACTAAACTAGGAGAATCAATAATACTATCTGAATTCTAAGTTCCTATGGATGCCAATCATTCTGAATTTCAAAGGATAAAGTGAGATGCCAAAACTGTTCAGAAGCAAAAAGCTACTAGCCCCGCTCATCTAATTAGAATCTGAGCTTCACTTAAAACTCTGAGATATTATTGCTTCTTAATATCTTTTTATCCTATTTTATTTATCTAGTTGCTTGGGGACAAGCAACAGTTTAAGTTTGGTGTTGTGATGAGCCGGATATTTTATACGCTTTTTGGGGTAATTTCATGTAGATTTTAGTATGTTTTAGTTAGTTTTTAATATAATTTTATTAGTTTTTAGGAAAAATTCATATTTCTGGACTTTACTATGAGTTTGTGTGTTTTTTTATAATTTCAGGTATTTTCTGGCTGAAATTGAGGGAGCTGAGCAAGAATCTGATTTAGGCTGAAAAAGGACTGCTGATGCTGTTGGATTCTGACCTCCCTGCACTCGGAATGGATTTTTTGGAGCTACAGGAGTCCAATTGGCGCGCTCTTAATTGGGTTGGAAAGTAGACATCCAGGGCTTTCCAGCAACATATAATAGTCCATACTTTGCGCGAAGATAGATGATGTAAACTGGCGTTCAAAGCCAGTTCCATGTTGCAATCTGGTGTTCAGCGCCAGAAACAGGTTGCAAGTTGGAGTTCAACGCCATAAATAAGTTACAACCCAGCGTTCAACTCCAGAAACAGCCCAGGCACGTGAGAAGCTTAAGTCTCAGCCCCAGCACACACCAAGTGGGCCCCAGGAGTGGATTTCTGCACCAATTATCCTAGTTTACTCATTTTCTATAAACCTAGGTTACTAGTTTAGTATTTAATCAACTTTTAGAGACTTGTTTTGTATCTCATGACATTTTTAGATCTGAAATTTGTACCTTTTGGCAGCATGAGTCTCTAAACCCCATTGTTGGGGGTGAGGAGCTCTGCAGCGTCTCGATGAATTAATGCAATTATTTCTGTTTTCCATTCAAACACGCTTGTTCCTATCTAAGATGTTCATTCGCGCTTCACTATAAAGAAGGTGATGATCCGAGACACTCATCACCTTCCTCAATCCATGAACGTGTGCCTGACAACCACCTCCATTCTACATCAGATTGAATGAGTATCTCTTAGATTCCTTAATCAGAATCTTCGTGGTATAAGCTAGAATTGATGGCGGCTTTCATGAGAATCCGGAAAGTCTAAACCTTGTCTGTGGTATTCCGAGTAGGATTCTGGGATTGGATGACTGTGACGAGCTTCAAACTCACGATTGTTGGGCGTGATGACAAACGCAAAAGAATCAATGGATTCTATTCCGACATGATCAAGAACCAACAGATGATTAGCCCTGCTGTGACAGAGCATTTGGACCATTTTCACTGAGAGGATGGGAAGTAGCCATTGACAATGGTGACACCCAACATACAGCTTGCCATGGAAGGAGCCTTGCGTGTGGGAAGAGGAGTACAGGAGAAAAGCTAAAATTCAGATGACAAAGCATCTCCAAAACTCCATCATATTCTCCATTATTGCACAATAAGTATTTATTTTATGCCCTTTTTCCTTTTTCCATTGAACTTGAAAAACAATGTTGTTGGCATCCTGACTAAGAATAAGAAGATAAACATAGCTTGCTTCAAACCAACAATCTCCGTGGGATTCGACCTTTACTCACGTAAGGTATTACTTGGACGACCCAGTGCACTTGCTAGTTAGTTGTGCGAGGTTGAGAAGAATTGTGATTTTCAATTTCGTGCACCAGTGGCAAAGCTCCTCTTGATCACCTATTGGTTGAATCATAGAGCCATCTTCTACTTTAGGGCTTCCTCCTTAATCTGAGATCTTTCTCAGGCTTGAGGGAGAAGGTCGAGCTCTTCTTTCTGTGCCTGGACGTTGGCTTTTTCATTGTAGAATATGACCATAGGTAATTCTTCATTAGGGATCATTGCTTATATCCCCTAAGTAAGTCAGAAAGGTGACTCCCCTATTGTGGAGTGTGGGGTCGTCTGATATACCCACAGGACTTGAGGGAGCTTGTCAGCCTAAGCCCTCTTTGCGTCTTGTAGTCGGCTTTTCAACTCAGCCAGTATAACTTTGTTGGCACTTGTCTGTTGGTAATAAACCCCATTTTTAGGGTTTATCTTGTGATGAATTTAGAGGATTTTATCAACTTTTGCTACATTTATTTAATGAAATAGCATGGTTATGTAAATTCTTCCTAATTTGTGCTTAAGAGTGAAAACATGCTTTGTTTAGGTTTAATTAGCTAATTTTAATTCACTTTAATTCCATTCGATGCCTTTATATGTTTGTTGAGTTTGTTGAGTGATTTTAGATTCATAAGGCAAAGATTGGATGGAAGAAGTTAAGAGAAAAGCATGCACAGTGGAGAATTCATGAAGAAATGAGGATTTGCTAAATTTATGGCGACGCGTACGTGTGAGGAGGAAATCTGACAGGCGACGCGCACGCGTCACCCACGCGCACGCGTGACGTTGATCACGTGACCGCATTAAAGAGAATACGCTGGGGGCGATTTCTAAGTCATCCAGACCCAAATCCAACTCATTTCTTCATACATTCTATCATTCCTCTTCATCTCTTTATAGTTTCTCTTGAGCTTAGCATGAGGACATGCTATTGTTTAAGTGTGGGGAGGTTGATAAACCACTATTTTATGGTTTATCTTATGCTCAATTAAGTGGTTTTTATCAACTCTTTACTCACTTATTCATACAATTCGCATGTTTTACATTTTCCTTCCTGATTTTGTGCTATGATTGAAAACATGCTTCTTTGATCTTATATTTGCTTATTATTAATCCTCTCTTATTACCATTAGATGCCTTGATATGTGTGTTAAGTGTTTTCAGATATTATCGGGCAGGAATGGTTTAGAGGATGGAAAGAAAGCATGCAAAAGTGGAAGGAATACAAGAAGTTGGAGAAACTGCTAAGCTGTCCAGCCTGACCTCTTCGCACTCAAACGGCTATAACTTTAGCTACAGAAGTCCAAATGACGCGGTTCTAGTGGTGTTAGAAAGCCAACGTCTAGGGCTTTGATTTGAAATATAATATGCCATAGTTGCCCTAACGCTACGCAATGCGAACGCGTGATCCACGCGGACACGTCGCAGCTGCGAACTTCAATCCGCGCGGAAGTGTCTTTTGGGCTGTTTCTGACCCAGTTTTCAGCCCGAAAAACACAGATTAGAGGCTATAAAGTAGGGGAATGCATCCATTCATCATCATGCTTTCATAATTCACTTTTCATGTTTTAGATGTAGTTTTTAGAGAGAGAGGTTCTCTCCTCTCTCTTAGGATTTAGAAATTAGGATTTAGGACTTCTCTTAGTTTTAGGAGTAACTCTCGATCCCAGATTCAATGTTCTTTTACTCTATGTTATTTCTTATTTTCAGACATTTGAATGCTTGCTTGTATTAGTTATGTTGCCTAATTGGCCTATGCCACTTTCATGATGATTTTATTATTTAATGATATTTGAGGTATTTCAGTTTAAGATTGTCCCTTTTTATTATCCCCAATCTGAAGATATTGTTATTCCAGTAGATTTAATTTCCTTCCTTTTGGTCTTGGTTAAGAAATCAGTAACTCAGGAGTTATCTTAGCTCAACGTAATTGATAACTGTTATCTTTGTTAATTGAACTGAACTTCAATAATCCCAACCTTTTCTTAGGAAATAAATAGGATTCGAGGGTCAACTAATTAGTCCCTTGACTTTCCTTTGCTTTAGCAAAGGTTGACTAAGTGGAATTAAGATTCAACTTTCATTATTATTGCTAAGAATAACAAAGTCTGGACTTCCAATTTCTCATACCTTACCAAAAGTTTGCTTTACAGTATTTATTTATGTTAATTGTCATTTAAATTATTTGCCATATTTATTCCTCATTCTCAACACCCCAATTTTACCTTTTTCATAGCCAATAATAAAAACATACCTCCCTGCAATTCCTTGAGAAGACGACCCGAGGTTTAAATACTTGGTTATCAATTTTAAAGGGGTTTGTTACTTGTGAAACCCAAAACGTTTGCACGAAAGGATTTTTGTTGGTTTAGAAACTATATCTACAACGCGACTATTTTTATAAAAATCTTTACTAGCAAAAATCCTAACGTCAAAATGGCGCCGTTGCTGGGGAATTGCAAACGTGTGCCTTATTATTGGTTATTGTAAATATTTTTTCAAAAATAAATAAATAAATAATATTTTTTTACTTGTTTATTTGTTTTTCTCTTTTTCCCCTTATTTCTGATAGCTATTATGAATTCTCACCCCTCTCGCTTTGAGTTTGGTTCTAACTTTGTTGAAGGAAATAGAAACCACAGCAGGGATATGCATCAAGGTCAGACCAATCAAGGATGGATGGAGCCAAGAGGATCTAATCAACCCTTTAGACAACAACACCCTCCAAGATATCACGCACAACGACCATTCTACGATGCATACCCAGCTGAGAGATATGGTGGACAACTTTGTAACTACCAACAAGCCCCACCCCGTGCCTATAGACCATCCTCTCAACATAACCTCGAACCACCACACTCACAAGCTTCTTTTCACCATTCGCCACCATACGATCCTTATCCACCCCAACACCAATCCAATTACTCCCAAGAATCACCACTCCCCCATACACCATACCCATATCCATCAAAGCCAGAATCACAGGTTCGCCTTGAAGAATCAATAAAATAATTTACTGCAACCCTTCATCAATTGGAGCAAGCAATAAATCAATTATCTTCCAGACGTTCAGCCCCTCAACAGACTCCCATGGCTTTATGTGGAGAATCCAATGAAGAACGCAGTACAAAGAAGACACTAGAAGCTCCAGTGAACAGCATAGAGCATAACTTCATACTGGAACAAGTCGAGGACGCTGTCATTGTAGAAAAAGAAGAGTTGGTTGAAGATTTAGGAGATGCTGAACCTCCTAGGGAATACAGAGTTATGGAAGACCCCGTCAAGGATGTTACAACTGACGCTAAAGAGGATGTTACACAACCTCCAATGTGGATATCTTATGAAGAACTGGACGGAGTAACTCAAGACGCATGTTTCTTTGATGATGATAGTCACCAGTCAAGTCCTCCTAGTGACGAACTTGCATCCGCAAGTGAATTCATTGAGATTGAAGAATCTTCCCCAAGTGAATACGAAGATGATGCAGAGGTCAACTTTTTTCAACCTCCTATGTATGACTCAAGTGATGAGGAAGATATGAATGACTTTGATCAAGACATGGTTGAAGTTGAAGAAATTTGTAAAGAAGTGGAGGAATTCACAGAAGACCACAAGGGAGTAGAGCTTGCAGAACCACTAGAAACACCTATCCCAAGGCCATTACCACCCAACACAGACTTCAAGTGGGTAAAATTTTTAGCTTTTATCTTTACTTTTCCACTTGAATGTGGTTTACTTGAAACAGATGGCCAACTTAGAGCTCTTTGCGGCTTTAAGAGCAAGAGGGAAATGACTCGCACTCAGCGCTAGTATGCAAGATTCAATGAGGCTTCACACTTCAATTTGAGGTGCAAGGATTGGTGTCAAGCTCAATTGAAAGGATCTCGGAAGATGTTTGGTCACTACAGTGAGAATTCAGACTACTCACCACCCGGCTGGAAAGATGTAGATCAAGACAAAGACAGGTGTAGAAGAAAAATTTGGGATCCTGGAGTCTGTTCTGACATTCAACACCCCGGGAGCCTTGAAGCCTGTTTGAACTCACCTAAGGGCTTTACATGCCTTGTTTGGGACCCCGGAGGCTGTTGGAATTCCAAACATTGGTGGAGATTTCTGGACGAATTCAAGCACAAGCCACCATAGCAGGAAGCTCATCAAATGTCCAACTTAAGGACTTTAACTAAAAGTGCTAGGTGGGAGACAACCCACCATGGTATGATCGCTCTTGTTTCCATTTTATTTCGTTTTATTTATTTTATATTGTTTTATTCCTATTGAACCTGGATGCCATTCATAACATTTGCATTTAGCACTGCATACTGCATAATTGCATTTTGCCAAAAAAAAAGAAAAAAATGCACGCGACGCAGCCGCGTCGCTGACGCGTCCGCGTCACAAGTGCATTAGGAGAAAAGAAAAGTGAACAGAGAGTCACGCAAAAGCGTGGCTGGAGGCGTGCTTTTGGCACAATTTAACCCACGCGACCGCGTCGCTGACGCGTCTGCGTCACATGGGAACCACGCCTCCCACGCATCCGCGTCACCCACGCGGCCGCGTGACCTAGTAATCGACGTAAAAGGGGTACATCGCCGAAAGTTGTGCTGGAGTAAGGCTGGACTGGCGCTAGACGCACAAGCCTTACCACGCGAACGCGTGCCCCACGCGAACGCGTGCCCCACGCATCCGCGCATCCTCCAATCTTGGCCACCCACGCGATCGCGTCAACCACGCGACCGCGTCACCCTAAAAATTGGCAAAACGAGTTTCGAACAGAGAGTTGCGCGAACGCAAGGCTGCACTCGCGCCAATCGCACAAATCAGGCCACGCGTTCGTGTGCCCCATGCGTTCGCGTCGCCTGAACTTATTACGCCCCATGCGGCCGCGTCACCCACGCGACCGCGTCGCCAGCGTCGCACAACCTATCCAGATCAGTGCCAATTTTCTTATCTTTTTTTTCTCTAATCCTAATTTTTTCTATCTTTTCTTATTCTATCTTCCTCCTCTCTTATTTACTTCTTCTTCCCTTCTTTCTCTTCTCATTCTTTTTATCTTTCATTTTATTTTACTTAATTTATTTGCATATTTCATTCATTGCATTTTAATTTAGTGCATATTTTTCTTTTCTTTTCTAATTTCATTATTTTTCCTCTGGTGTTAAAATTTTCTTATTTAGCTGTTGCATCTTCTCTTGAATTATTTTGGGTGTTTAGTGACTTGTTTTATTCTGGTTAGGTAATATTATTTAAATCAATGCCTATCTTTTATACCTGTATTAATTTTGCATTGACATGAATTTACATTACCTCTCCTTACCCACAATCTCCCTAATTGTTGCAAAATTTGCACCACTAGTATGTCATGTGCTTCTATTGTTTCCTCACTTGCATGTTGTAACTACCATGTAATTGAGACCTTTATTATTTGACATTAACACCCATATTTTATTTATATTCTTATCCTTATCTCTGGATTACTGTTCTTCTTTTTCTCTTCTTCCAGGCTGGCCACCGAAGACGGGAAAAGGGAGGAACTTCTAAAAGGGGAGACAAACAAGTCCATCTGCACAATCCTTGAAGAAAAGCATCAGTTGGAACCACCTGTCCACCTGCACATCTCAGCAAGCACCGAGGATGGTGCAATCTTTAAGTGTGGGAAGGTCGATACCGATCTCCATGGGTTAGTTATTTCCTATTTCAACACCAATATTTTATTTTATTTGGTAGTTTATTGTTGCATTTGCATATTTGTTTGATTTTATGCATTTAGTTACTACTTGGTTAAAGTAATAAATTTCTTTTAAGACACTATTTTTTTGAAAAATTTCACTAATTTAATTTGAAAAATTTGTGTTAAACTTGTTTTGAAGTTGTATTTGGAATATGGTTTTTGAGCCAAAGAACACACAACCTGTGAGATTTTGAGCTTATTTATATGGTTACATTATTTAACTATAAATTTTTATTCTTGTGTGTTTTCTTCTCTATAATTGTAATCTTTGCTTTGTTCCATTCTATATGTCCAATATTTAATATATTTACATGCTTGCATATGATTGAGGCCATTGGTTGATTCTAGCTCACTTATCCCAAAATTAGCCTACCTTTTACATCACCCTTGTTAGCCCCCTTGAGCCTTTACTTCCCTCTTATTCTATAAACCACAACACTAGCCTTAAGCAGAAAAAACAAATTTAAAATCCCAAGTTGAATCCTTGGTTATCTTAAGATAGAAATTGTGTATTGTTTAAGTGTGGGGAACCTTATGGGAACATGGATGATAAAAACAAAGGTAGAAAGTTAAAAAGAATAAAGACATTTCAAAATAAAAGTTTTGGGAAGCATGCTCATGTGAAATCAAAATAATTAAATTACCATGTGCATTGAAAAAAAATATTAAGTAATTAAATAAGGGGAACCAAAAAAAAAAGAAAAGAGAAGAAAAATAATATTACCCCAAATGCAAAATAAAAAGGATCAATGCACATGGGACAAAATTCAAAAATAAGTTTGATACATGAGCTTGTAATACAAAAGTGGGAAAAATTTGGGTAATTAGGTAAAGTATTCTAAAATTGTATAAAGTATGTATATGTTAGGTGAGATCTTAGACTAATCAAAGATTCACTTTATAAAGCTCACTTAGCCTTATATATACCGTTACCTTTACCTCAGCCCCATTACAACCCTGAAAAGACCTCATGATGTTTGCATTGGTATGCTAAATATTTGTTGATTAATTAGATGAAGAACAAAGTTTTAGAAAGCATGACTAGAGAAGAGTTGAGTGATTACCCTATACACTAGAGAGATTAGCATGAGGACATGCTATTGTTTAAGTGTGGGGAGGTTGATAAACCACTATTTTATGGTTTATCTTATGCTAAATTAAGTGGTTTTTATCAACTCTTTACTCACTTATTCATACAATTCGCATGTTTGACATTTTCCTTCCTAATTTTGTGCTATGATTGAAAACATGCTTCTTTGATCTTATATTTGCTTATTATTAATCCTCTCTTATTATCATAGTTGCCCTGAGGCTAGGCAACGCGAACGCGTGATCCACGCGGACGCGTCGCAGCTGCGAACTTCAATCCGCGCGGCCGCGTGGGCGACACCTCCGCGTCACTTGCCCGCGACCTGTACGGACCAGAAAGTGCTAGAAGTGTCTTCTGGGCTGTTTCTGACCCAGTTTTCGGCCCGGAAAACACATATTAGAGGCTATAAAGTGGGGGAATGCATCCATTCATCATCATGCTTTCATAATTCACTTTTCATGTTTTAGATGTAGTTTTTAGAAAGAGAGGTTCTCTCCTCTCTCTTAGGATTTAGAAATTAGGATTTTTAAAAATTAGGATTTAGGACTTCTCTTAGTTTTAGGAGTAACTCTCGATCACAGGTTCAATGTTCTTTTACTCTATGTTATTTCTTATTTTTAGACATTTGAATGCTTGCTTGTATTAGTTATGTTGCCTAATTGGCCTATGCCACTTTCATGATGATTTTATTATTTAATGATATTTGAGGTATTTCAGTTTATGATTGTCCCTTTTTATTATCCCCAATCTGAAGATATTGTTATTTCAGTAGATTTAATTTCCTTCCTTTTGGTCTTGGTTAAGAAATCAGTAACTCAAGAGTTATCTTAGCTCAACATAATTGATAACTGTTATCTTTGCTAATTGAACTGAACTTCAATAATCCCAACCTTTTCTTAGGAAATAAATAGGATTCGAATGTCAACTAATTAGTCCCTTGACTTTCTTTTGCTTTAGCAAAGGTTGACTAACTGGAATTAAGATTCAACTTTCATTATTATTGCTAAGAATAACAAAGTCTGGACTTCCAATTTCTCATACCTTACCAAAAGTTTGCTTTACAGTATTTATTTATTTTAATTATCATTTAAATTATTTGCCATATTTATTCCTCATTCTCGAAACCCTAATTTTACATTTTTCATAGCCAATAATAAGAACATACCTCCCTGCAATTCCTTGAGAAGACGACCCGAGGTTTAAATACTCAGTTATCAATTTTAAAGGGGTTTGTTACTTGTGACAACCAAAACGTTTGCACGAAAGGATATTTGTTGGTTTAGAAACTATATCTACAACCCGACTATTTTTATAAAATTTTTTACTAGCAAAAATCCTAACGTCACCCTTACATCAGTTGGCCTGGGAGTGTTCTACCGATGTAAACTGGTGTTACATTTTAAGGTCGGCCACCAAGTTTCTGAAGGTCGAGTCCATAAATTGAGTCCCATTATCTATGATGATGGAGTTGGAGACTGGAAACCTTGTGACAATATTCTTATACAAGAATTTTCGACTTCTCTAGGCGGTGATTGATGAGCGGATAATTTATACGCTTTTTGGCTTTGTTTTTAGGTAGTTTTTAGTGTGTTTTAGTTACTTTTTAGTATATTTTTACTAGTTTTTATGCAAAAATCACATTTCTGGACTTTACTATGAGTTTGTGTGTTTTTCTATTATTTCAGGTATTTTCTGGCTGAAATTGAGGGACCTGAGCAAAAATCTGATTCAGAGGCTGAGAAAGGACTGCAGATGTTGTTGGATTCTGACCTCCCTGCACTCGAAGTAGATTTTCTGGAGCTACAGAAGCCCAATTTGCATGTTCTCAATTGCGTTGGAAAGTAGACATCTTGGGCTTTCTAGCAATGTATAATAGTCTATACTTTTCCCCAGATCTAATGGCCCAAACTGGCGTCCAAACGCCCACTAGAGACCCTACCAGAACTGGAGTTAAATGCCCAAACTAGCATCCAAGCTGGCATTTAACTCCAAGGATGGCCTATGCACGTGAAAGCTTCAATGCTCAGTCTAAACACACACCAAGTGGGCCCCGAAAGTGGATTTCTGCACTATCTGCACTTAGTTACTCATTTTTTTGTAAACCCTTGTAACTAGTTTAGTATATATAGCACTTTTTACTATTGTATTAGAGGTCTTTGAACCCTTTTATCGTTTATCATGCCATTAGGAAGGCTGGCAATTCGGCCATGCCTAGACCATTTGTTCTTATGTATTTTCCAACTGTGGAGTTTCTACACCTCATAGATTAAGGTGAGGAGCTCTGCTGTTCCTCATGAATTATTGCAATTACTATTATTTTTCTTTCAATTCAGAATGAAGGGGGTGACCCGTGACAATCACTCACTATCTTCGTTACTCGCTTAACCAAGATCCGCGTGCCTGACAACCACAAAGCGGTCTACATGATGCTCAACGTAGTCATTGGACGACAGCCGGAGTATATTCCCTTGGGTCTCTGATCCACGGATTCGCATTGCCTCTCCTGACAACAGAGCATCCGAATTTGTGATTAGAACCTTCCTGGTATAGGCTAGAACTAATAGACAGCATTCCTGAGATCCGAAAAGTCTAAACCTTGTCTGTGGTATTCCGAGTAGGATCTGGAAAGGGATGACTATGACGAGCTTCAAACTCACGACTGTTGGGCACAATGATAGTGCACAAAAGGATCAAGGGATCCTATTCTGGCACAAGTGAGAATCGACAGATGATTAGCCCTGCGGTAGTTGTGACTGAAATTTTTCATCCGAGACGAGAAATCCGACAGTTGATTAGCCGTACAGAAACCGTAGCCGGACCATTTTCACTGAGAGGATCATACAGCTTGCCATGGAAGGGAAGTCGCATGATTGGATGAAGACAATAGGAAAGCAGAGGTTCAGAAGCAATAAAGCATCTCCAAACGCTTATCTGAAATTCCCACCAATGAATTACATAAGTATCTCTATGTTAATTTCTATTTTGTTTATCTTTTAATCATCAATATCTCATAAACATTTGAATCCTCCTGACTGAGATTTACAAGATGACCATAGCTTGCTTCAAGCCGGTAATCTCCGTGGGATCGACCCTTACTCACGTAAGGTATTACTTGAACGACCCAGTGCACTTGCTGGTTAGTTGTGCGGAGTTGTGAAAAGTGTGATCATAATTTTGTGCACCAGTGATAGTTGCTAAGGGCTCTGCCTCGATCCATTTAGTGAAGTAGTTAATCCCTACTATGAGGTATTTGACTTATCCTGGTGCTTGTGGGAATGGTCTGAGCAGGTCGAGACCCCATTTTGAGAATGGCCATAGTGAGGTAACGCAGATAAGCTCCTTAGGTGGTGCTACGTGGAAGTTGGCATGTTTCTGACAAGGTGGGCACTTCTTAACAAATTTGGCTGCTTTCCTTTGTAAGGCTGGCCAGAAGAAGCTAGCTCAAATCACCTTTTTGGCCAGTGATTGACCTTCTAAGTGATTTTCACATATGCCATCGTGTATGTCCTCTAAGACTTCCTTTGTATTGGAGGTCGGGACACATTTCAAGAGGAGTGTTGAAATCCATCTTTTGTATAGAATATTGTAAATTTTGTGCTTCTTTAATAAGCCTTCTGGCTTCTTTTTCACCCTCAGGGAGGACATCAAATCTGAGGTAGTTGACTATAGGAGTCATCCATCCTAAATTTTGGTTGGATATGTGATGAGCGGATAATTTGTACGCTTTTTGGCATTGTTTTTAGTATGTTTCTAGTAGGATTTAGTTAGTTTTTAGTATATTTTTCTTAGTTTTTAGTTAAAATTCACTTTTCTGGACTTTACTATGAGTTTGTGTGTTTTTCTGAGATTTCAGGTATTTTCTGGCTAAAATTGAGGGACCTGAGCAAAAATCTGATTCAGGGGCTGAAAAGGGCTGCAGATGCTGTTGGATTCTGACCTCCCTGCACTCGAAGTGAATTTTATGGAGCTAAAGAAGCCCAATTGGCAAGCTCTCAACGGCGTTGAAAAGTAGACATCCTGGGCTTTCCAGCAATGTATAATAGTCCATACTTTGCCTGAGATTTGATGGCCCAAACCGGTGTTCCAAATCAGCTCAAAACTGCCCGGCGTTAAACGCCGGAACTGGCACAAGAATGGGAGTTAAATGCCCAAACTGGCACAAAAGCTGGCGTTTAACTCCAAGAAAAGTCTCTACACATGAAAGCTTCAATGCTCAGCCCAAGCACACACCAAGTGGGCCCGGAAGTGGATTTTTATGTCATTTACTCATCTCTGTAAACCCTAGGCTACTAGTTCTCTACAAATAGGACCTTTTTGCTATTGTATTTTCATCTTTAGATCTTTGAATCTTTGGATCCTTGATCATCTGGAGTCTTTTGATCACGTTTTGGGGGCTGGCCTCACGGCCATGCCTAGACCTTGTTCTTATGTATTTTCAACGGTGGAGTTTCTACACACCATAGATTAAGGTGTGGAGCTCTGCTGTACCTCGAGTATTAATGCAATTACTATTGTTCTTCTATTCAATTCGACTTATTCTTATTCCAAGATATTCATTCGCACTCAAGAACTTGATGAATGTGATGATTATGTGACGCTCATCATCATTCTCACTTATGAACGCGTGCCTGACAACCACTCCCGTTCTACAAGCAAACAAGGCTTGAATGTTTATCTCTTGGATTCCTTAATCGGAATCTTCGTGGTATAAGCTAGAATTGATGGCGGCATTCAAGAGAATCCGGAAGGTCTAAACCTTGTCTGTGGTATTCTGAGTAGGATTCAATGATTGAATGATTGTGACGAGCTTCAGACTCCTGAAGGCTGGGCGTTAGTGACAGACGCAAAAGAATCAATGGATTCTATTCCAACCTAATTGAGAACCGACAGATGATTAGCCGTGCCGTGACAGGGTACGTTGAACATTTTCACTGAGAGGACGGGATTGTAGCCACTGACAACGGTGATGCCCAACATACAGCTTGCCACGGAAAGGAGTAAGAAGGATTGGATGAAGACAGTAGGAAAACAGAGAGACGGAAGGGACAAAGCATCTCCATTCGCTTATCTGAAGTTCTCACCAATGAATTACATAAGTATCTCTATCTTTATGCTTTATTCATATATCATCCATAACCATTTGAATTTGCCTGACTAAGATTTACAAGGTGACCATAGCTTGCTTCATACCAACAATCTCCGTGGGATCGACCCTTACTCGCGTAAGGTTTATTACTTGGACGACCCAGTGCACTTGCTGGTTAGTTGTACGAAGTTGTGATAAAGAGTTGAGATTGCAATTGAGCATACCATGTTGATGGCGCCATTGATGATCACAATTTCGTGCACCAAGTTTTTGGTGCCGTTGCCAGGGAATTAAATGTCCTAACTACAGTTTCGCATTTGTTCCCTGCAATAACAGTGCCAAGTTTTGATCCGGCAACAACACCAAGTTTTTGGCGCCGTTGCCGGGGATTGTTGAGTTTGGACAACTGACGGTTCATCTTGTTGCTTAGATTAGGTATTTATCTTCAGAGTTCTTAAGAATGAATTCTAGTGTTTCAAGGTGATGTTCTTATCATCACCAAAGCTGATTGATTCTCATCAATTTAGCTCTTGAATGCAATGTCCTGCTGAAGCTTGGCTAGCCATGTCTAATTTCTTTAGACTAAAGCTTTAGACTAACATTGCATGATTCCTGGAATTCTCATTAAGAATTTTGATACCCTTATTTTCTTTTCCACTTAATTTTCAAAAAATCCAAAAAAATTACAAAATTATAAAAACCAAAAATATTGCATGTTTCTTGTTTGAGTCTAGTGTCTCATGTTAAGTTTAGTGTAAATTGCATGTTTCTGTTCTTCTTGCATTCATTCATGTGTCTTAAGTGATCTTCAAGATGTTCTTGATGATCTCCTTGCTCTGATCTTTGAATTCTCTTGACTTGAGTGTTTTGTTATTTTTCATATGCATTCCCATTTTGTTAGTGTCAATGGTATACAAACTGCTAAGTTTGGTGTCTTGCATGCATTGTTTATTTGATTTTAGTTACATTTTGATTATTAAAAATCCAAAAAATTTTTATTTGTGTCTTTTCAAGTCAATAATACAGGGAATTGAAGATTCAAAACATTCAGCAGAGGAATTACACAGAAAAAGCTGGGCGTTCAAAACGCCCAGTGAAGAAGGGCAAACTGGCGTTTAAACGCCAGCCAGGGTGCCTGGCAGGGCGTTTAACGCCCAAAAGGGTAGTGTTTTGGGCGTTAAACGCCAGAATGTATACCATTCTGGGCGTTTAACGCCAGGATGGCACAAGAGGGAAGATTCTGTTTTTAACTCAAATTTTTTAAGTTTTCAAAATCATTTCAAAATCAAATCTTTTTCAAATCATATCTTTTCAATCATATGTTTTCAAAATCAATTTCTTTCCATTTTTCAAAAATACTTGCTATCAATTAATGATTTGATTCAACATTTCAAGTATGTTGCCTTTTCTGTTGAGAAAGGTTTAACGTCTGAATCATATCTTTTCTTGTTAGCCAAGTCATTAATTTTTTAAAATCAAATCTTTTTAAATTGTTTTTCAAATCATATCTTCTCAATCACATCTTTTTAAAACTATATCTTTTCAATCATATCTTTTTAATCACATCTTTTTCAAAATAGTTTTCAATCATATCTTTTTGATTTATAATTTCAAAATCTTTTTCAAAAATCACTTGATTTCTTTTTCACTGCTAGTTTTCAAAAATCAATTAAGTTTTTTTCAAAATGTTTTTAAAATCTTTTACTTAATTTTCGAAAATTTCTTCCCCTCTTCTCACATCCTTCTTTTTATGGACTAACACTCCTCCTCAATGAACAATTTGAACTCCATCTCTTTTGATAAGTTCGAATTCTTCTACCTCTCCTTCTATTTTTCTTTTCCTTTGACACCTCAAGGAATCTCTATACTGTGACATAGAGGATTCCATATTTTCTTGTTTTCTTCTCTTTCATATGAGCAGGAGCAAAGACAAAAGCATTCTTGTTGAGGCTGACCCTGAACCTGAAAGGACCTTGAAGCGGAAGCTAAGAGAAGCTAAGGCACAACTCTCTGTAGAGGACCTAACAGAACTCTTCAAAGAAGAAGAACCCATGGCAGCCGAAAACAACAACAATGCCAACAATGCAAGGAAGGTGCTGGGTGACTTTGCTGCACCTACTCCCGACTTCTATGGGAAAAGCATCTATATCCCTGCCATTGGAGCAAACAACTTTGAGCTTAAGCCTCAATTAGTTTCTCTAATGCAACAGAATTGCAAGTTCCATGGACTTCCATTGGAAGATCCTCATCAGTTTTTAGCTGAATTCTTGCAAATCTGTGACACTGTCAAGACTAATGGGGTTGACCCTGAGGTCTACAGACTTATGCTATTCCCTTTTGCTGTAAGAGACAGAGCTAGAATATGGTTGGACTCACAAATTAAAGAAAGCCTGAACTCTTGGGAAAAGCTAGTCAATGCCTTCTTGGCAAAGTTCTTTCCACCTCAAAAATTGAGTAAGCTTAGAGTGGAAGTCCAAACCTTCAGACAGAAGGAAGGAGAATCCCTCTATGAAGCTTGGGAAAGATACAAATAATTAATCAGAAAGTGTCGTTCTGACATGCTTTCTAAATGGAGCATCATAGGTATCTTCTATGATGGTCTGTTTGAACTGTCCAAGATGTCATTGGATAGTTCTGCTGGAGGATCTCTTCATCTGAAGAAGACGCCTGCAGAAGCTCAAGTGCTCATTGAAATGGTTGCAAATAACCAATTCATGTACACTTCTGAAAGGAATCCTGTGAACAATGGGACGAATCAGAAGAAATGAGTTCTTGAGATTGATACTCTGAATGCCATATTGGCTCAGAACAAAATATTGACTCAGCAAGTCAATTTGATTTCTCAAAGTCTGTCTGGAATGCAAAATGCACCAGGTAGTACTAAGGATGCTTCATCTGAAGAAGAAGCTTATGATCCTGAGAACCTTTCAATGGAAAAGGTGAATTACATGGGAGAACCCTATGGAAACACCTATAATTCTTCATGGAGAAATCATCCAAATCTCACATGGAAGGATCAACAGAGACCTCAACAAGGTTTCAACAACAATAATGGTGGAAGAAACAGGTTTAGCAATGGCAAGCCTTTTCCATCATCTTCTCAGCAACAGACAGAGAATTCTAAGCAGAGTCACTCTGACTTAGCAACCATGGTCTCTGATCTAATCAAAACCACTCAAAGTTTCATGACTAAAACAAGGTCCTCCATTAGGAATTTGGAGGCACAAGTGGGACAGCTGAGTAAGAAAGTTACTGAACTTCCTCCTAGTACTCTTCCAAGCAATACAGAAGAGAATCCAAAAGGAGAGTGCAAGGTCATCAACATGGCCGAACTAGGAGAGGAGGAAAAGGTAGTGAACGCCACTGAGGAAGACCTCAATGGACGTCCACTGGCCTCTAATGAGTTCCCTAATGAGGAACCATGGGAATCTGAGGCTCATAATGAGACCATAGAGATTCCATTGGATTTACTTCTGCCATTCATGAGCTCCGATGAGTATTCTTCCTCTGAAGAGGATGAAGATGTCACTAAAGAGCAAGTTGCTAAATACCTTGGAGCAATCATGAAGCTAAATGACAGGTTATTTGGTAATGAGACTTGGGAGAAGGAACCTTCTTTGCTCACCAAAGAACTGGATGACTTGTCTAGGCAAAAATTACCTCAAAAGAGACAAGATCCTGGGAAGTTTTCAATACCTTGTACCATAGGCACCATGACCTTTAAGAAGGCTCTGTGTGACCTAGGGTCAAGCATAAACCTCATGCCTCTCTCTATAATGGAGAAGCTAGGGATCTTTGAGGTACAAGCTACAAGAATCTCACTAGAGATGGCAAACAATTCAAGAAAACAAGCTTATGGACTTATAGAGGATGTTCTGGTAAAGATTGAAGACCATTACATCCCTGCTGATTTTATAGTCCTGGAGACTGGGAAGTGCATGGATGAGTCCATCATCCTTGGCAAACCCTTTCTAGCCACAACAAAGGCTGTGATTGATGTTGACAGAGGAGAATTGATCATTCAAGTGAATGAATAATCCTTTGTGTTTAAGACTCAAGGATACCCCTCTGTCACCATGGAGAGGAAGCATGAAGAGCTTCTCTCAAAACAGAGTCAGACAGAGCCCCCACAGTCAAACTTTAAGTTTGGTGTTGGGAGGCCACAACCAAATTTTAAGTTTGGTGTTGAACCCCCACATTCAAACTCTAAGTTTGGTGTTGGGAGGTTCCAACATTGCTCTGAGCATTTGTGAGGCTCCATGAGAGCCCACTGTCAAGCTACTGACATTAAAGAAGCGCTTGTTGGGAGGCAGCCCAATGTTATATTTAATCTATTTCCCTTTGTTATTTTATGTTTTCTGTAGGATGATGATCATGGGAAGTCACAAAATCAATTGAAAAAGCAAAAACAGAATGAAAAACAGAAAGAAAAACAGCACACCCTGGAGGAAGACCTTGCTGGCGTTCAAACGCCAGTAAGGGCTGCAAATGAGCGTTTAATGCCCAGTCTGGCACCATTCTGGGCGTTTAACGCCAGAAAAGGGCACCAGACTGGCATTAAACGCCAGGAAAGGGCAAGAAGTTGGTGTTAAACGCCAGAAATGGGCACCAGCCCGGCGTTTAACGCCAGAATTGGCACAGAGAGCATTTTTGCTCGCCACTTGGTGCAAGGATGACTTTTCCTTGACACCTCAAGATCTGTGGACCCCATAGGATCCCCACCTACCCCACCACCCTCTCTCTTCTTCTTCACCCATTCACCAACCACCTCAACCACTCTTCCCCAAAAACCCCTCACCTATCAAATCCCATCTTTCTCTTCACCACTCACATCCATTCTTCATAAAACCTCACCTACCTCACCATTTAAATTCAAACCACTTTCTCTCCCAAACCCACCCATTCATAACCGAACCCTACCCCTCTCTCCACCCCTATATAAACCCATCTTCACTCCTTCATTTTCACACAACCTAAACACTACTTCTTCCCCTTTGGCCGAACCACAAAGCCATCTCCATCTCCTCTATTTCTTCTTCTTCTACTCTCTTCTTTCTTCTTTTGCTCGAGGGCGAGCAAACCTTCTAAGTTTGGTGTGGTAAAATCATTGCTTTTTGTTTTTCCATAACCATTTATGGCACCTAAGGCCGGAGAAACCTCTAGAAAGAGGAAAGGGAAGGCAAAAGCTTCCACCTCCGAGTCATGGGAGATGGAGAGATTCATCTCAAGGGTGCATCAAGACCACTTCTATGAAGTTGTGGCCAAGAAGAAGGTGATCCCTGAGGTCCCTTACAAACTCAAAAAGGGTCAACTTTGATCAAAGGTTGGACCAAGTCCTCATGGATACCACTAAGAAAAGGATGGAGCAAACAAGAGATCCCACTCATGGACATGAGAAAATTCCTCATCATGAAATCCCTAAGATACCTCAAGGGATGCACTTTCCTCCACAAAACTATTGGGAGCAAATCAACACCTCCCTAGAAGAATTGAGTTCCAACATGGGACAACTAAGGGTGGAGCACCAAGAACATTCCATCCTCCTTCATGAAATTAGAGAAGATCAAAGAATCATGAGAGAGGAACAACAAAGGCAAGGAAGAGACATTGAGGAGCTCAAGCACTCCATAAGATCTTCAAGAGGAAGAACAAGCCGCCATCACTAAGGTGGACCCGTTTTTTAATTTCCTTGTCCTTCATTTTCCTGTTTTTCGAAAATGTATGCTTATGTTTATCTATGTTTGTGTCTTATGATCATTAGTGTCTTAGTGTCTATGCCTTAAAGTTATGAATGTCCTATGAATCCATCACCTTTCTTGAAATGAAAAATTTTCTTAATTGAAAAAGAGAAGAATTACATGAATTTTGAATTTTATAACAGATTAATTATTTTGATGTGGTGGCAATACTTTGACTTCTGAATGTATGCTTGAACAGTGCATATGTCTTTTGAATTTGTTGTTCATGAATGTTGGCTCTTGAAAGAATGATGAAAAAGGAGACATGTTACTGAGGATCTGAAAAATCATAAAAATGATTCTTGAAGCAAGAAAAAGCAGTGAATTCAAAAAAAAAAGAGAAGAAGTTTATGCGAAAAAAAATAAGGAAAAAAGGAAGGAGAAAAATGGAAAAAAAAATGAAGTTGTGATCCAAGGCAAAAAAGAGTGTGCTTAAGAACCCTGGACACCTCTAATTGGGGACACTAGCAAAGCTGAGTCACAATCTGAAAAGGTTCACCCAATTATGTGTCTGTGGCATGTATGTATCCGGTGGTAATACTGGAAGATAGAGTGCTTTGGGCCACGGCCAAGACTCATAAAGTAGCTGTGTTCAAGAATCATCATACTTAACTAGGAGAATCAATAACACTATCTGGATTCTGAGTTCCTATAGAAGTCAATCATTCTGAATTTCAAAGGATAGAGTGAGATGCCAAAACTGTTCAGAGGCAAAAAGCTAAAAGCCCCGCTCATCTAATTAATACTGATCTTCATAGATGTTTTTAGAATTCATTGTATATTCTATTCTTTTTATCTTATTTGATTTTCGGTTGCTTGAGGACAAGCAACAATTTAAGTTTGGTGTTGTGATGAGCGGATAATTTGTACGCTTTTTGGCATTATTTTTAGTATGTTTTTAGTAGGATTTAGTTAGTTTTTAGTATATTTTTATTAGTTTTTAGTTAAAATTCACTTTTCTGGACTTTACTATGAGTTTGTGTGTTTTTCTATGATTTCATGTATTTTCTAGCTGAAATTGAGGGACCTGAGCAAAAATCTGATTCAGAGGCTGAAAAGGACTGCAGATGCTGTTGGATTCTGACCTCCCTGCACTCGAAGTGGAATTTCTGGAGCTATAGAAGCCCAATTGGCACACTCTCAACGGCGTTGGAAACTAGACATCCTGGACTTTCCAGAAATGTATAATAGTCCATACTTTGCCCGAGATTTGATGGCCCAAATCGGCGTTCCAAATCAGCTTAAAACTGCCCGGCGTTAAACGCCGGAACTGGCACAAGAATGGGAGTTAAATGGCCAAACTGGCACAAAAGCTGGCGTTTAATTCCAAGAAAAGTCTCTACACATGAAAGCTTCAATGCTCAGCCCAAGCACACACCAAGTGGGCCCAGAAATGGATTTTTATGTCATTTACTCATCTCTGTAAACCCTAGGCTACTAATTCTCTACAAATAGGACCTTTTTGCTATTGTATTTTCATCTTTAGATCTTTGAATCTTTGGATCCTTGATCATCTGGAGTCTTTTGATCATGTTTTGGGGGCTGGCCTCATGGCCATGCCTAGACCTTGTTCTTATGTATTTTCAACGGTGGAGTTTCTACACACCATAGATTAAGGTGTGGAGCTCTGCTGTACCTCGAGTATTAATGCAATTACTATTGTTCTTCTATTCAATTCGGCTTATCCTTATTCCAAGATATTCATTCGCACTCAAGAACTTGATGAATGTGATGATTATGTGACGCTCATCATCATTCTCACTTATGAACGCGTGCCTGACAACCACTCCCGTTCTACAAGCAAACAAGGCTTGAATGTTTATCTCTTGGATTCCTTAATCGGAATCTTCGTGGTATAAGCTAGAATTGATGGCGGCATTCAAGAGAATCCGGAAGGTCTAAACCTTGTTTGTGGTATTCTGAGTAGGATTCAATGATTGAATGACTATGACGAGCTTCAAACTCCTGAAGGCTGGGCGTTAGTGACAGACGCAAAAGAATCAATGGATTCTATTCCAACCTGATTGAGAACCTACAGATGATTAGCCGTGCCGTGACAGGGTGCGTTGAACATTTTCACTGAGAGGACGGGATTGTAGCCACTGACAACGGTGATGCCCAACATACAGCTTGCCATGGAAAGGAGTAAGAAGGATTGGATGAAGACAGTAGGAAAGCAGAGAGACGGAAGGGACAAAGCATCTCCATTCGCTTATCTGAAGTTCTCACCAATGAATTACATAAGTATCTCTATCTTTATGCTTTATTTATGTATCATCCATAACCATTTGAATCTGCCTGACTAAGATTTACAAGGTGACCATAGCTTGCTTCATACCAACAATCTCCGTGGGATGACCCTTACTCGCGTAAGGTTTATTACTTGAACGACCCAGTGCACTTGCTGGTTAGTTGTGCGAAGTTGTGATAAAGAGTTGAGATTGCAATTGAGCGTACCATGTTGATGGCACCATTGATGATCACAATTTCGTGCACCAATATGGTTAATACCTCTTAATTGCTCTCCTCTGGTGATATTGATGGTGTCTGTAGAGTCTCCTGGATGAAACTTCTATTGTTGACCCCTGCTTGGTGCTGGCTAAATTGGAGAGGGCATCAGCTCGAGCATTGGATTCTTGGGCTATATGTCGGACTTCTCCTTCAAAAAAGTGTGTCAATTATTCTCAGGCTTCATCCAAGTACTTCTTCATAGTGGGGTCTTTGGCTTGATATGTGTCGTTAATTTGCAAAGTTATTACTTGCGAATCACTGAACACTATCAACCTTTCTGCCCCCACTTCTTTGGCCAGCTTCAAGCCAGCAAGTAAGGCTTCATACTCTGCTTGATTGTTAGAAGCAGGGAACTCAAACCTTAGGGAGAGTTCTATCCTTGTTCCTTGGTCGCTTTCTAAAATGACACTTGTCCCACTTCTGGCTTTGTTTGATGACCCATCTACGTATAGGCTCTATGTAGTTGGATCTCCTGGGCATTCGGTGTATTCAGCGACAAAGTCGGCAAGATATTGTTATTTAATTGCTGTCTGAGCTTCGTATTTTAGGTCAAACTCGGATAGTTCTACATCCTATTGTAGCATTCGTCCTGCCAAGTCCGTCTTTTGTAAAATATGTTTCATTGGTTGATTAGTACGAAGTTTGATGGTATGAGCGTAGAGTAAGGTCGGAGTCTCCGAGATGTAAGGATAAGGGCATAAGCAAACTTTTCTATCTTTTTGATAGTTCAACTCTACCTTTTGTAAGGCTTTGCTAATTAAATAGATAGGTTGCTACCCTTTTCATCTTCTTGAATGAGGGCTGAGGCTGCAGCTCGGTTTCCAACTACCAGGTATAGCACGAGCTCTTCCCCCTTGAAAGATCGGGTAAGTATGGGAGGCTATCCCAAAAATGCTTTGAAGTCTTGAAAGGATTGCTTGCATTCTAGGATCCACTCGAATTGCTTCTCTTTTCTTAATATTGAGTATAAGGGAAGTGATTTCAGAGCTGATCTAGCTAGGAATCTGGATAGAGCTACCAACCTTCCATTTAATTGTTAGACCTCTTTACACAAGTTGGGCTCTTCATGTTGAGTATGGCCTGGCATTCGTCCGGGTTTGCTTTTATTCCTCTTTGGGTTAGCATGAAGCCTAAGAACTTTCCTGCTTCTACTGCAAAGGTGCATTTGGAGGGGTTTAGCCTCATCTTCTACTTCCTTATTATGGAGAACACCTTTGAGAGATTGGACTATAAGGTGGAGTTCTCTTTGGTTTTGACAAACATATTATCTACATACACCTCCATGAGTTTTCCTAAGTGAGAAGAAAATACTTTATTCATTAGTCGCTGGTATATAGCCCCCGCATTTTTTAACCCGAAAGGTATTACTATATAGCAATAGTTAACCTTCGGAGTTATGAACGAGGACTTTTCCTGATCTGACTTGTACATCGAGATTTGGTTATATCCCGAGTAGGCGTCCATAAAAGATAGGTATTGATATCCTAAGACTGAGTTGACTAGAACATCAATGCTCAGGAGAGGATAGGGATCTTTAGGACAAGCTTTGTTGAGGTCGGTGTAATCGACACACATCCTCCACTTTTCTTTTTGTTTCTTAACAAAAATAATGGTAGCTAGCCACAATAGGTATTTTACTTCCCTTATGAACCTTGCTTCCAGTAAGGCTTGTACTTGTTCCTCTGTGACCTGTATCCTTTCTGGTCCAAGCTTCTGACGCCTTTGTTGAACAGGTCGGGAACTCGAGTACACTGCGAGTTTATGGAACACAGGTCAGGATCTATGTTAGGCATGTCAAAGGCCTTCCAGGCAAAGATGTTAGAATTCTTCCTGAGTAATTCGACGAGCTGTTTCTTCAGGTTTTACTCCAGATTAGCGCCGACATTTGTTGTTTTGTCAGGGTGGTCACTAATTTGCACTTCCTCTACCCTGCCTCTAGGTTGGGGGTGCAGTTCTTCTCAAGTTTAGACTCCACCCAGTTCAGTCGTATTGGCCTCTTTGCTCCCAAGGTTGCCTTTTGGTGCACAAAATTGCAATCACACTTTTGCAATTCCGCACAACTAACCAGCAAGTGCACTGGGTCGTCCAAGTAATACCTTACGTGAGTAAGGGTCGATCCCACGGAGATTGTCGGCTTGAAGCAAGCTATGGTTATCTTGTAACTCTTAGTCAGGATATCAATAATTATCAGGGTTGATTGTAAAAAGCAAAAGAACATGAAATAAGTACTTGTTTTGCAGTAATGGGGAACAGGTTGAGGTTTTGGAGATGCTCTATCTTTTGAACCTCTGCTTTCCTACTGTCTTCTTCTTCAAGCACGCAAGGCTCCTTCCATGGCAAGCTGTATGTAGGGTTTCACCGTTGTCAATGGCTACCTCCCATCCTCTCAATGAAAATGTTCAACGCGCTCTGTCACAGCACGGCTAATCATCTGTCGGTTCTCAATCGGGTTGGAATAGAATCCAGTGATTCTTTTGCGTCTGTCACTAACGCCCAGCCCTCAGGAGTTTGAAGCTCGTCACAGTCATTCAATCCTTGAATCCTACTCAGAATACCACAGACAAGGTTTAGACCTTCCGGATTCTCTTGAATGCCGCCATCAATTCTAGCTTATACCACGAAGATTCTGATTAAGGAATCCAAGAGATATCTACTCAATCTAAGGTAGAACGGAGGTGGTTGTCAGGAACACGTTCATAGTTGAGAATGATGATGAGTGTCACGGATCATCACATTCATCAGGTTTAGGAACAAGTGATATCTTAGAATGGAAGCAAGCATGATTGAATGAAAAACAGTAGTAATTGCATTAATCCATCAAGACACAGCAGAGCTCCTCACCCCCAACCATGGGGTTTAGAGACTCATGCTGTAGAAGGTACAATGAGAAACGTGTAAAGTGTTATGAGGTGAAGATACAATGTCAAAAGATCCTATTAATAGTGAACAAGTAACCTAGGGTATACAGAAATGAGTAAATGACGTAAAAATCCACTTCCGGGGTCCACTTGGTGTGTGCTTGGGCTGAGCATTGAAGCTTTCATGTGTAGAGACTTTTTCTGGAGTTAAACGCCAGCTTTTATGCCAGTTTGGGCGTTTAACTCCAATTTTTGTTCCAGTTCCGGCGTTAAACGCCAGGAATTCTGAAGCTGATTTGCAACACCGGTTTGGGCCATCAAATCTCGGGAAAAGTATGAACTATTAGACATTGCTGGAACGCCCAGGATGTCTACTTTCCAACGCCGTTGAGAGCGCGCCAATTGGGCTTCTGTAGCTCCAGAAAATCCGTTTCGAGTGCAGGGAGGTCAGAATCTAACAGCATCTGCAGTCCTTTTCATTCTCTGAATCAGATTTTTGCTCAGGACCCTCAATTTCAGCCAGAAAATACCTGAAATCACAGAAAAACACACAAACTCATAGTAAAGCCCAGAAAAGTGAATTTTAACTAAAAACTAATAAAAATATAATAAAAACTAACTAAAATATACTAAAAACATACTAAAAACAATGCCAAAAAGCGTATAAATTATCCGCTCATCACAACACCAAACTTAAATTGTTGCTTGTCCCCAAGCAACTGAAAATCAAATAGGATAAAAAGAAGAGAACATACTATAGACTCCAAAATATCAATGAAACTTAGCTCCAATTAGATGAGCGGGACTAGTAGCTTTTTGCTTCTGAACAGTCTTGGCATCTCACTTTAACCTTTGAAGTTTAGAATGATTGGCCTCTATAGGAACTCAGAATTCAAATAGTGTTATTGATTCTCCTAGTTAAGTATGATGACTCTTGAACATAGCTACTTTATGAGTCTTGGCTGTGGCCCAAAGCACTCTGTCTTCCAGTATTACCACCGGATACATACATGCCACAGACACATAACTGGGTGAACCTTTTTAGATTGTGACTCAGCTTTGCTAGAGTCCCCAATTAGAGGTGTCCAGGATTCTTAAGCACACTCTTTTTGCCTTGGATCACTTTTTATTTCTACCCTTGCCTTTTGGTTTAAAGGGTTATTGGCTTTTTCTTCTTCTCTCTTTTTTTTTCTTTTTCTTTTTTTTTTTTTTGCTTTTTCTTGCTTCAAGAATCAATTTGATGAATTTTTTAGATCCTCAATATCATTTCTCCTTTTCTGTCATTCTTTCAAGAGCCAACAAATTTAACATTCTTTAAACAACAAATTCAAAAGTCATATGCACTGTTCAAGCATTCATTCAGAAAACAAAAAGTATTGTCACCACATCAAACTAATTCAACTAGTTTCAGAGATAAATTCGAAATCCTGTACTTCTTGTTCTTTTGTAATAAAAACATTTTTCATTTTAAGAAAGGTGATGGATTCATAGGACATTCATAGCTTTAAGGCATAGACATTAAGATACCAATGATCATGTAATAAGACACAAACATAGATAAACATAAGCATAAAAATTCGAAAAATAGAAAATAAAGAACAAGGAGATTAAAGAACGGGTCCACCTTAGTGATGGCGGCTTGTTCTTCCTCTTGAAGATCTTATGGAGTGCTTGAGCTCCTCAATGCCTCTTCCTTGCCTTTGTTGCTCCTCTCTCATGATTCTATGATCTTCTTTAATTTCATGGAGGAGGATGGAATGTTCTTGGTACTCCACCCTTAGTTGTCCCATGTTGGAACTCAATTCTCCTAGGGAGGTGTTGATTTGCTCCCAATAGTTTTGTGGAGGAAAGTGCATCCCTTGAGATGAATCTCTCTATCTCCCATGGCTCGGAGGTGGAAGCTTTTGCCTTCCCTTTCCTCTTTCTAGAGGTTTCTCCGGCCTTAGGTGCCATAAATGGTTATGGAGAAACAAAAAGCAACGCTTTTACCACACCAAACTTAGAAGGTTTGCTCGTCCTCAAGCAAAAGAAGAAAGAAGAGAGAGAATGGTGGGTAGGTAGGGATCTTGTGGGGTCCACAGATCCTGAGGTGTCAAGGATAATTCATCCCTGCACCAAGTGGCGAGCAAAAATGCTCCATCTGCCAATCCTGGCGTTAAACGCCGGGCTGGTGTCCATTTCTGGCATTTAACGCCAGCTTGGTGCCCATTCCTGGCGTTTAACGCCAGTCTGGTGCCCCTTTCTGGCGTTAAACACCTAGAATGGTGCCAGACTGGGCGTTAAACGCCCATTTGCTGCCCTTACTGGCGTTTAAACGCCAGCAAGTTTTCCTCCAGGGTGTGCTATTTTTCTTTCTGTTTTTCATTCTGTTTCTGTTTTTTCAATTGATTTTGTGACTTTCATGATCATCAACCTATAGAAAACATAAAATAACAAAGGAAAATAATAAATATAACATTGGGTTGCCTCCCAACAAGCGCTTCTTTAATGTCAGTAGCTTGACAGTGGGCTCTCATGGAGCCTCACAGATAGTCAGAGCCATGTTGGAACCTCCCAACACCAAACTTAGAGTTTGAATGTGGGGGTTCAACACCAAACTTAGAAGTTGGTTGTGGCCTCCCAACACCAAACTTAGAGTTTGACTGTGGGGGCTCTGTTTGACTCTGTTTTGAGAGAAGCTCTTCATGCTTCCTTTTCATGGTTACAGATGGAGAACCTTGAGTCTTATAGTTTGCACTGTCTGCAAGCCACAGAGCTTCCTGAATAGCAAATAATTACTCATCCGGAAAGGTTTCAGAGATCTCAGTAGGAGGGAGGGATGCTCCTACTACTGGTTCTATCCGGGACAGGTGATCAGCTACTTGATTCTCTGTCCCTTTTCTGTCTCTTATTTCTATATCAAACTCTTTTAGAAGCAACACCCATCTTATGAGCCTGGGTTTTGAATCCTGCTTTGTGAGTAGATATTTAAGAGCAGCATGGTCAGTGTACACAATCACTTTTGATCCTACTAAATAAGATCTGAACTTGTCAATGGCATAAACCACTGCAAGTAACTCCTTTTCTGTGGTTGTGTAGTTCTTCTGTGCATCATTTAGAATACGGCTGCCATAATAAATGACGTGCAGAAGCTTACCATGCCTTTGTCCCAATACTGCACCAATGGCATGGTCACTGGCATCACACATTAGTTCAAATAGTAATGTCCAGTCTAGTGCAGAGATGACTGGTGCTGTGACCAGCTTAGCTTTCAGAGTCTCAAATGCCTGCAGACACTCCTTATCAAAGATAAATGGCGTGTAAGCAGCTAGCAGATTACTCAGAGGTTTGGCAATTTTTGAAAAATCCTTTATAAACCTTCTGTAGAATCCTTCATGCCCCAGAAAGCTTCTGATTGCCTTAACATTGGTAGGTGGTGGTAATTTTTCAATTACTTTAACTTTAGCTTGATCCACCTCTATTCCCTTGTTTGAAATTTTATGCCCAAGGACAATCCCTTCAGTCACCATAAAGTGACATTTTTCCCAGTTTAAAACTAGGTTGGTCTCTTTGCATCTTTTCAGAACAAGTGCTAGATGGTTAAGGCAGGAGCTGAATGAGTCTCCAAATACTAAAAAGTCATCCATGAAGACTTCTAGAAATTTCTCTACCATATCTGAGAAGATAGAGAGCATGCACCTCTGAAAGGTTGCAGGTGCATTGCACAGACCAAAAGGCATCCTTCTGTAGGCAAATACTCTAGAAGGACATGTAAATGCTGTTTTCTCTTGGTCCTGAGGATCTACTGCAATTTGGTTGTAACCTGAATAGCCATCTAAAAAGCAGTAATATTCATGACCTGCCAGTCTCTCTAGCATCTGGTCTATGAATGGTAAAGGAAAATGATCCTTCCTGGTGGCTGTGTTGAGCCTTCTGTAGTCAATACACATACGCCACCCTGTAACTGTTCTTGTAGGAACCAGTTCATTCTTTTCATTATGAACCACTGTTATGCCTCCCTTCTTGGGGACAACATGGACAGGGCTCACCCAGGGGCTATCAGAAATAGGATAAATAATCCCAGCCTCTAGTAACTTAGTGACCTCTTTCTGCACCACCTCCTTCATGGCTGGATTTAGCCACCTTTGTGGTTGAACCACTGGCTTAGCATCATCCTCCAATAGGATCTTGTGCATGCATCTTGCTGGGCTAATGCCCTTAAGATCACTTATGGACCACCCAAGAGCTGTCTTGTGTGTCCTTAGCACTTGAATTAGTGCTTTCTCTTCCTGTGGATTTAAAGCAGAGCTTATGATCACTAGAAAAGTGTCACCTTCTCCCAGAAATGCATATTTCAGGGATGGTGGTAGTGGCTTGAGCTCGGGTTTAGGAGGCTTATCTTCTTCTTGAGGAATTTTCAGAATTTCTTTTATTTCCTTTAGTTCCTCCAGATCAGGCTGAACATCTTTAAAGATGTCATCTAGCTCTGATTCGAGACTTTCAGTCATATTGACCTCCTCCACCAAAGAGTCAATAATATCAGCGCTCATGCAGTCATTTGATGTGTCTGGATGCTGCATAACTTTGACAACATTCAACTTAAACTCATCCTCATTGACTCTCAGGGTTAATTCCCCTTTTTGGACGTCAATGAGGGTTCGTCCAGTTGCTAGGAAAGGTCTTCCTAGAATGAGAGTTGCACTCTTGTGCTCCTCCATTTCCAGCACTACAAAGTCAGTGGGAAAGGCAAATGGCCCAACCTTGACAATCATGTCCTCAATTATGCCTGACAGGTATTTAATGGAGCCATCAGCAAGTTGAAGACATATCCGGGTTGGTTTGACCTCTTCAGTCAAGCCGAGCTTTCTGATAGTGGATGCAGGTATTAGGTTGATACTTGCCCCAAGATCACATAGAGCTTTCTTGGTACAAGTACCCTCTAATGTGCATGGTATCATAAAGCTTCCTGGATCTTGAAGCTTTTCTGGTAAGCTTTTCAGAATGACTGCACTGCATTCTTCAGTGAGAAACACTTTTTCAGTTTCTCTCCAATCCTTCTTATGACTTAAGATCTCTTTCATGAACTTAGCATAAGAAGGTATTTGCTCAAGTGCCTCTGCAAACGGAATCTTTATTTCAAGAGTTCTTAGATAGTCTGCAAAGCGGGCAAATTGCTTATCCTGTTCCGCTTGGCGGAGTTTCTGAGGATAAGGCATCTTGGCTTTATATTCTTCAACCTTAGTTACTGCAGGTTTATCCTTACAGAAGTGGTTGGAGAAGCCTTTTTAGAGGGGTTACTATTAGCACTCTCAGGTGTCTGATTCCTCATTGGCGTTTGAACGCCAGGATTGGGTGAAGAATGGGCGTTTAACGCCAACTTTTCCCCCTTTTCTGGCGTTTGAACGCCAGAACTGGGCAGGGAATGGGCATTTAACGCCAGCTTTTCCCCCCTTTCTGGCGTTTGAACGCCAGGAGTATTCCTCTCTGGGCTCTTACTGTCCTCAGAGGGATTTTGAGCAGTGGTTTGGTTATTCTCTGTCAAATATTCCTTTCTTGGCTTTTTGCTACTTTGAGCAGTGTTATTCAATGTCTTCCCACTCCTCAGTTGAACTGCTTGGCATTCTTCTGTTATCTGTTTAGATAACTGCTGTTTTGTCTGATTCAACTGTGATTCCATGTTCTTGTTAGCAATTTTAGTTTCTTGGAGCATCTCTTTAAATTCTGCTAACTGTTTTGTCATTAGGTGTAGTTGTTGATTAAGCTCAACCATCTGTTCTTGAGGATTAGGATTAGTGGCTACTGCCATAACTTCTTCTTTTGTAGAGGACTCATTGCTGGAGTACAAATGTTGATTTCTAGCAACAGTATCTATAAGCTCTTGAGCCTCTTCAATTGTCTTCCTCATATGTATAGATCCACCAGCTGAGTGGTCTAGAGACATCTGAGCTTTTTCTGTAAGCCCATAGTAGAAGATGTCTAACTGTACCCACTCTGAAAACATTTCAGAGGGGCATTTTCTTAGCATACCTCTATACCTCTCCCAGACATTATAAAGAGATTCATTATCCTCTTGTTTAAAGCCTTGGATGTCCAGCCTTAGCTGTGTCATCCATTTTGGAGGGTAAAATTGATTCAGGAATTTGTCTGATAACTGTCTCTATGTTTTTATGCTTGCTGTGGGTTGGTTATTCAACCACCTCTTAGCTTGATCTTTTACAGCAAATGGAAACAGTAATAATCTGTAGACATCATGATCCACCTCTTTATCACATACTGTGTCAGCAATTTGTAAGAACTGTGCCAGAAACTCAGTAGGTTCTTCTTGTGGAAAATCGGAATACTGGCAATTTTGCTGCACCATGATAATGAGTTGAGGATTTAGCTCAAAGCTGCTTGCTTTAACGGGAGGTATACAGATGCTACTCCCATATGCAGCTGTAATGGGGTTAGCATATGACTCCAGAGTCCTTCTGGACTGCTCAATTCCACTTAGGTCCATGATGGAGAAAGGGAGATGATGCGGATATTATTTTTTTATTTTTTTAATTAAATGTGACCGAAAATAATAAAATAAAATAAATGGAAAATAAAATAAAATTTTGAAAACTAAAGGAAAATAAAATCAAAGCAAATTGAAAACTAAATTAATTAATTAATTAAAAAGATTTTGGAATTAGCAATTAAAAAGATATGATTGAAAATTATTTTGAAAAAGATATGATTGAAGAAATTAAAAAGATTTGATTTTTGAAAAAAAAAGATACGAAAAGATCAATTTTTGAAATTAGAATTTTGACTTGGCTAAAAAAAAGATATGATTTTGAAAATCTTTGACTAATTTAATGCAAAATTTCGAAAATTATGAGTAAAATAAGGGAAGGATATTTTTTTGATTTTTTTTTTAAATTTAATGAGGGAAGAGAAAAACAACAAATCGACACTAAACTTAAAAATTTTAGATCAAAACAAAGAGAACAAACCAGAAAACTTTGAATGTCAAGATGAACACCAAGAACACTTTGAAGATCAAGATGAACACCAGAACAAATTTTTGAAAAATTTTTAAGTGAATAAAAGCACAAAAGACACCAAACTTAAAATATGAAACTAAAATCAAATAAAAGACTCTAAACCAACAAAAATAAAACAATCCTAATCTAAGCAACAAGATAAACATTCAGTTGTCCAAACTCGAACAATTCCCGGTAACGGCGCCAAAAACTTGGTGCACGAAATTGCAATCACACTTTTGTAATTCCGCACAACTAACCAGCAAGTGCACTGGGTCGTCCAAGTAATACCTTACGTGAGTAAGGGTCGATCCCATGGAGATTGTCGGCTTGAAGCAAGCTATGTTTATCTTGTAACTCTTAGTCAGGATATCAATAATTATCAGGGTTGATTGTAAAAAGCAAAAGAATATGAAATAAGTACTTGTTTTGCAGTAATGGGGAACAGGTTGAGGTTTTGGAGATGCTCTATCTTTTGAACCTCTGCTTTCCTACTGTCTTCTTCTTCAAGCACGCAAGGCTCCTTCCATGGCAAGCTGTATGTAGGGTTTCACCGTTGTCAATGGCTACCTCACATCCTCTCAATGAAAATGTTCAACGCGCTCTGTCACAGCACGGCTAATCATCTGTCGGTTCTCAATCGGGTTGGAATAGAATCCAGTGATTCTTTTGCGTCTGTCACTAACGCCCAGCCCTCAGGAGTTTGAAGCTCGTCACAGTCATTCAATCCTTGAATCCTACTCAGAATATCACAGACAATGTTTAGACCTTCCGGATTCTCTTGAATGCCGCCATCAATTCTAGCTTATACCACGAAGATTCTGATTAAGGAATCCAAGAAATATCTACTCAATCTAAGGTAGAACGGAGGTGGTTGTCAGGCACACGTTCATAGTTGAGAATGATGATGAGTGTCACGGATCATCACATTCATCAGATTTAGGAACAAGTGATATCTTAGAATGGAAGCAAGCATGATTGAATGAAAAACAGTAGTAATTGCATTAATCCATCAAGACACAGCAGAGCTCCTCACCCCCAACCATGGGGTTTAGAGACTCATGCCGTAGAAGGTACAATGAGAAACGTGTAAAGTGTCATGAGGTGAAGATACAATGTCAAAAGATCCTATTAATAGTGAACTAGTAACCTAGGGTATACAGAAATGAGTAAATGACGTAAAAATCCACTTCCGGGGTCCACTTGGTGTGTGCTTGGGCTGAGCATTGAAGCTTTCATGTGTAGAGACTTTTTCTGGAGTTAAACGCCAGCTTTTATGCCAGTTTGGGCGTTTAACTCCAATTTTTGTGCCAGTTCCGGCGTTAAACGCGGGGAATTCTGAAGCTGATTTGCAACGCCGGTTTGGGCCATCAAATCTCGGGCAAAGTATGGACTATTAGACATTGCTGGAACGCCCAGGATGTCTACTTTCCAACGCCGTTGAGAGCGCGCCAATTGGGCTTCTGTAGCTCCAGAAAATCCATTTCGAGTGCAGGGAGGTCAGAATCCAACAGCATCTGCAGTCCTTTTCAGTCTCTGAATCAGATTTTTGCTCAAGACCCTCAATTTCAGCCAGAAAATACCTAAAATCACAGAAAAACACACAAACTCATAGTAAAGCCCAGAAAAGTAAATTTTAACTAAAAACTAATAAAAATATAATAAAAACTAACTAAAATATACTAAAAACATACTAAAAACAATGCCAAAAAGCGTATAAATTATCCGCTCATCACCTTTTAAATTAAGGCTTTTGTTGTAGCACTTACGTGTTAGCTTCTGGTCCCCTCTAATGGTGACAATTCCTTCTACTGTGGAGAACTTCATGCAGAGGTGGGGTGTTGAGACGGCAGCTGCAAGTCGGTTCAAGGTTGTCCGACCTATTAAGGTATTGTACGCCGAATTTACATCAACCACAATGTAATCAATGCTTAGTGTCTTCGACTTTGCACCCTTTCCAAAAGTGGTGTATAAGGAGATGTACCCAAGGGGTTGGATTGGCATATCCCCCAGTCCGAATAGGTTGTCTGGGTATGCCTTTAAATCCTTTTCTTCCAACCCGACCTTGTCGAAAGCGAGTTTAAACAGGATGTCTGCCGAGCTGTCCTGATCTATTAGGGTCCTATGGAGGTTGGCGTTTGCGAGGATCATCATTATTACCACGGGATTATCGTGCCCAGGTTTTATCCCTTAGGTGTCCTCTTTAGTGAACAAGATAGTAGGCAAGTCGAGTATTCTGGTCTTCTCCCCGACTTGGTATACCTCTTTGAGATGCCTTTTCCATGATGATTTTGACATTCCTCCTCCTGTAAACCCCATTGATCATGTGTGTGTGTGTCATTCTGGGGTCTGAGGTGGACGCTTTTGTCATCCTTCTTCTTCATCCCTTCTTCTCTTTCTCAGGTTGCCCGATCTGTCTGCCAAGTATATGTCTAGTCGGCCTTCTCTGACCAACTTTTCTATGACATTCTTCAAGTCGTAATATCCATTGGTGGGATGTCGATAGAGCTTATGGTACTCACAATATTCTGTCCGACTTATTGCCTTCTTATTTTTTATTGGGCAAGGAGGTAGAAGTTTTTTCGTGTGGCAGATCTCTCTGTAGACATCCACTAGAGAAACTCAAAGGAGAGTATAGTTGTGATATCTTAGGGGATTTTTCGAGTTTTGTTCGTCCTTCTTCTTGGGATCTTTTTATTTTTTTGAGTTTATCTCTATGTTGATGTATTTTTCTGCCCTTTCTTGGACTTCATTCAGGGAAACTGGGTGCCGCTTAGATATGGATTGAGAGAATGGCCCTTCTTTAAGGCCATTGACTAATCCCATGATCATGGCTTCAGTTGGCAGATTCTGAATCTCCAAGCATACTTTGTTGAACCTTTTCATGTAGTCTTTGAGAGTTTCTCTGACCTATTGTTTAACTCCTAATAAGCTCAAGGCATGCTTAGTTTTGTCATTTTGGATAGAAAACCTGGTCAGAAACTTCCTTGCCAGGTCATCGAAGCTGGTTATCGACCTGGAGGGCAAGTTATCAAACCACTTCATTGTCGTTTTGGTCAGGGTGGTCGTGAAGGCTTTGCAACGAATGGCATCGAAGGCGTCAATCAGATACATCCTGCTTTTGAAGTTGTTGAGATGGTTTCTCGGGTCGGTCGTCCCGTCATAGGGGTCCATGTCAAGAGTTTTAAACTTTCTGGGGACTTTGGCCCACATGATCTCATCTATGAACGGACCTTCCCTTCCTAGGGGCTCTCTTCCCGGTCTGATCGATTATTCTGACTGTGAAAGTCAGCTTCTAGTTTCAGGAGCTTTTCTTCTAGCTCCTTTCGTCGTCTTACTTCTCTCCGCATTTTTCGCTCTACTTCTCGTTGTCTCTCAGCCTCGTGTTCCAACTGTTCTAGTAGCTCCCGTTGACCATCGACTAGGCCTAGTATGTCCGCTGTTTGGGGAAGCTCCTCGTCTTCAGAATGGTGAATCTTTGAATGAATCCGCCTTGGACAGGGGTTTCCTTATGGCCCTTCTCCATGGGGTTCATGCATTTGGTGCGGTGGAGGTAATATAAGAGCATTGCCCTCTGGTTGGGGCTCAGCTTCAAATTTAGACGCCGTATGGCCATCTTCATACTGGTTGTCCACCATTGTTGTGGGGTGAATTCCAAGTCCCTGGAAACGGCACCAATGTTTCGAGGGTTACCTGAAACGTTGATTTGGGCATGGACGTGAAGTCCAGATCCTTTTGTATGCCAGCATCTGACTTATTGATGTCAAGGTGCCGCCTATCTGAGTTCCTCGTGAGGAGGTGGGGGTGATACCTCCAAGAAACTCCGATACTTAAGTTAGCAAGGGCTTTAGGCAAATTTTTAGTATATTAGAACGTGAATATACCTGAGGGGTGTCAGTGTACTTATAATAGAGTTGATAACCACTTTTGTTGGAGTAGTTCCATCTTTTCTAATGGATAACTGTTCCCTTTTATTTTGGGAGTTTGTTAGTATTTATATTTTTTGCAATGTTCTGAAAACCGGACCGGACCGGTCAATTCAATCGGATTAACCAAAACCTGGTCGTCTAGCCGGTTCGGTTGATCTACAAAATCGTTCTGCAAAAAATCGTTTAAAAAATGGTCAAACCGGCAGTTAACCGATGAACTGGCCAAACTGATCGGGTTTTTTTTAGATCCGATTTTGTGACTTGCATCAAAAACTGTGTCATTTTGACGTTAGGAAGAAGAAAAAAATGCTAACTAACACCCAGTCCAAGTTCCCTTTCAACTCATTAGCACCCAGTCCCAATTCCTTCACTAGGCAAACCCTATCAGAGCAAACACTGTGATAAATCCCAATTTTATGGTTTATCTTGTGCTTAATTTAGGAGATTTTATCAACTTATCTCACATTTATTCAATGAAATAGCATGGTTTAGTAATTCACCCTAAATTTGTGCTTAAGAGGGAAAACATACTTTTTATGCCCTTAAATTGGTAATTTTAATTCAGTTTAATTCCATTCGATGTCTTGATGTGTTTGTTGAGTGATTTCAGGCTCATAGGACAAGTATTGGATGGAAGAAGTGAAGAGAAAAGTATGCAAAGTGGAGAATTCATGGAAAAACAAGGATTTGGAGTACTTAGAGTGACGCACACGCGTGACAGACGCGCACGTGTGAGGAGGTACATCGTCGAAGGTGATGCGTACGAGTGAGAAAAAAATGCCAGACGACGCGTACGCGTGGCCCATGTATACACGTCACAGTAGGCACGTTACCTCATTAAAATGAAAATGTTGGGGGCGATTTCTGAGCTTCCCAAACCCAAATCTAACTTATTTCAGAGACTATTTCATGCAAAATTCAAGATGGGTCAAAGGAAGAGCAATTAGTTTTAGGTTAGCATCATGTAGTTTTGTTTTCTAGAGAGAGAAGCTCCCTCTTCTCTCTAGAATTAGGGTTCTTAGGTTAATTTTCATCTTAGATCTAGGTTTAATTCCTTATTTTAATCTTGTTTCCTTTACAATTTCTTGTTCCTACTTCTCATTCTCTTAGTTTGTAGTGTTAATTTCCCTTTTATGTCACTTTTATGTTTATGAATACTCTTGTTGGATTTAGATTTCTTTTAATGCAATTTGAGGTATTTCATGTTTAATGTTGTTTTCTTGAGTTGTTATTGTTGATTCCTTGTATTGGGTAGTTGTTAGATTTTATATTTCTTGCAATTTAATAGGCTTTCCTTTTATACCTTCCAAGTATTTGACAAAATGCTTGTTTGGATGTTAGAGTAGCTTTTTGAGCATTCTTGGCTTGGAAGGAGAAATTAGGTGCTCTTGAGTCATTAATACCCAATTTAGATTGGTGATCTAAAGTTGTTAGTTAATATTGTTTCCATTCACTCTAATCTCTTGCTAATTTAATTAGTAAGTTGATTAGGACTTTTGGATTGAGATTAACTAGTCTTATTTGACTTTCTCTCATGTGAAGATAACATTATACCTTCTTCCATTGTTAGAGATGATGAAATAGGATAAATTCTTGTTAATTATTGTTATGATTAGTGACTAGGATAGAAAGCCTATATTCTCAATCCTTGCTATGAATGTCTCTCTTTATTAATTGCTTTCTTTAGTTGCTTGCTTTACTTACTTGCCATTAATTTTCTTTCCCCTTTTACCAAATCAAACCCCCCTTGTTCCTCCATAGCCAATAATTGATCACTTCATTGCAATTCCTTGTGAGACGACCCGAGATTTGAATACTTCGGTTAATTTTTATTGGGGTTTGTACTTATGACAACCAATCATTAAAATTTGATTTGAATGTTATTAGTTGGTTTGGAGCTATGCTTACAATGAAGTTCTTATTTCTACAAGAGAAATTCTAGATCGACAATAATTCTCACTTTCAAATTTTTGGTGCCGTTGTCGGGGAATTGCAAAGGTGTTATGTTATTGGCTATTGTATATATGTGAATATTGTGAATATGTTTGCCTTTTGCTTCTTTGTTAGTTGTTGCTAGTTGTAAGACTTTGCTTTCTTTGTTTCTTGTTAGTTTTTGTTCTTGTTTTCTCTTTCACTATGGATTCTCACCACTTTGGCTATGAGTCCGGTTCAAACTATGTTGTAGGAAATGGAAGCTTTTATTTGGATTTGCATCAACGATTTGGAGATCAAAGGTGGGAGGAGCCTCAAGCTTATGGACAACCTTCATGGCAATAACCTCCTTTGGCTTCTTATAGGTACAATCCAACTCTTGATGCAAATCAATCTAATGTGTGTGATGACCCTTATTGTGGTTGTCAAACACAATCATCATATGCATATAACCCAATCCCTCAACATAGTCCTCAACAACCATACTCACAAGCCTCATACCACCAGTCACCTCTATATGATCCTAACCCATATCCACCATACCAACCACCATATGAACCATATCTAGAGCCACCACCATTCCAACACCAATACTCCCATGAACCACAAATTCCATATACACCACCTCAAGACTTTCATCAATATAAACCACCTTCCAACTATAATTCCTTTCCCTCAAACAATGAACCCTCTCTTATACCACCGCCCTCAATGGATGAAGATCTCCATGCCCTCATGCTAGAACAAAGAGAGCTTAGCTCTTATATCCAAAGGCAACAAGAGGAGACAGAAAAGGAGTTCAAAAAGCTAGAAGCCAAGATTTCTACCATGGCGGAAGCCGTTAGCAACATGGTCTTATCCCACCAACGCTTACGCGATCAAGGCACTCCCATTGTTGAATGTGGAGAAGCAACCAAAGAGCATAGTGAGGGAGTGAACTTGAAGCTTCAAGGTGAAGAAGAGGAGTTGAGACAAGAAGTGCAACAAGAGGAGGAGGTAGAGATTATTGAACAAGAGGAGTAGTGGTTAAAAATTTAGGAGATGTTGAGTGCAAAAAGGAATCCCAAGTTGAAGAGCCTTCTTCCATGGTGTTTAAAGTTGGTGTTGAGGAAGATAGTGCACAACCTCCAAGGCATAATGTGAGTGAAGAATTGGAAGAAATGGGGCATGCACCAAGTTCCCCTATCTATGATGATTCTGCATCAATATATGATCCTTTTGAGTTTGATGAATCCTTCCCCATTGAACTTGGAATTGACATTGAGGTAGATTTCACTAAACCTCCTATTTATGATTTAAGTGATGGGGAAGAGCTAGAAGAATTTGGTGAAGAAGAATGTCAACTTGAGGAAGCTTGGCAAGAGGTAGAGCTTGAAGAGCCTTGCTAAGTGGTGGAAGCCTCTAGAAGAGGATGGACAGGAGTGGAACATGCTTTATCAAGACCGTTGGAAACTCCTCTACCTAAGTTGCCATCTAATCCTTCATTTGAGTGGGTGAAACTTCTAACTCTTAGCTTTATTATCCCACTTGAATTTGGTTTACTTGAAACGGATGGCTAACTTAGGGCGCTTTGTGGAATGAAGCGTGAGAGAAGGATGTTTAGTGGTTGGCGCTGTAAATCTAGGCTCATTATGGTTGAAGCTTCAAGGAGTGGATACAAAGGTTGGTGTAGTTCTCAATTGAATGGGTCTAGGAGGATAGTTTGGTGCCTTAGTGATAATTTAGCTTTTCTACCACCCGGAGGGAATCAACGTGATCAGCTTGAAGACAGGTGTCAAAATGAAGTATGGGATCCCGGATTACAAGATGTGGATCAACTTTGGGAGCTCATGGTTTGTGAAGAACTCCATTAAAGCTTGGAGCTATTAATTTTGAATGATGGAGCTTATTGGAAGTCCAAACATTGGTGGATGTTCAAGGATGGATTCAAGCACAGGCCACCTTGATGAGAGCTCCCCATAAGTCCAACTTAAGGACAATAAACAAAAGGGCTAGGTGGGAGACACTCCACCATGGTAAGATCTTTTCATTTTTCTCTTTTGTACATATTGGTAAAATTAATTTGATTTCATGTTTTATTTAGTTAGTTGAGTTTATTTGGGAGTCTAGTATGTTAAATAAGGTTTTATGGTGTTTTGGTAGCTGTTTGGATGTTTGAAATGCTTGGTTTGGTGCAAGAATCCTTGGAAAAATTTTGAAAAACAGAGCACAATGCCACCCGTATGCGTCACCCACGCGTACGCGTGACCCCAAGAATTTCGACCACCCATGCGTACGCCTTACCCACGCGTACGCATGGACCCAAAATTTTCACCTCCCATACAAATTCCAAGAGTTGCACGCGTTTTGGGCTAGAATTGTGCCTTTAGCACAAAACCCACCAACGCATACACGTCGCCTCTCTGATTTGTCCATCATGCATACGCGTGACCCACGCATACGCATTGCACCCATTTCACGTCACCACACTTACGCGTCACTCCACGCGTACGTGTGGATTACTCTGTTTCACCCACTTCTTTTCTTCTCCTCTTTCCATTTCTTTCGTTCTTCTCCCTTTTTCTCTTTTCTTTCCACCCTTCAACCATCATCCAACACTACCAAGCACCATTTATCACCATTTCTTTTAGTTGGTTAATTAGTTAGTTATTTAGTTAGTTTAATTTTTGTTTAATTTCTGTTTTTCATTATAAGTGTTGGATTATTAATCTTGTTTGCTGTCTATTGTTGCTGATTACTGATAAGATGTTAGTTTAACATCATTTTTGTTAATATTCATTGTTGGATTCTTTGTTGAGGTTATATTTTGATACTTGGTTTTGAGTTTTTCATGTTTAACATTTGTGAATACCAAGTACATGTGACATTGCCTTCAAGCTTTCTAAATATTTTGAATTGCATGTTTTGGCCACCATGCATTCATCATCCATTGTTAGGCAATTGTACATTATCAATGCATTTTTTTAGGTGATGCTTGTTTATGATTGACCCTTATTCACATCACCGATTTCATGCATTGAGATTTTGGAATTGTGAAATTCGATCGTAAGCTTACCTAGTGACATTTTTTAGCTTTGTAAAGCTTTGTGGACCATGCTTGCTATGTGATTGATTTTAACTCTTCTATCTTCTTTTTCCTAAGTTGCATAGCACCCATGTGTTCTACTTCTATATCACTTGGGTGTTGCAAACAACTTTAATATGTGTCATTGTTTTATGTGTGAGCTTTACATTTCATTTGGTTCATTAAGTTTCCTTGCACATCAATCAACACACATGCATTATCCAATTTCACAATTGCTTGACCTTGCTTGAATGCTTTTTTGCTTCTTCATTGCTTATTTGGTTGACTTGACCTACAAGTTTTCTTTAGAGTATCTCAAGCACACTAGAATGATTGAAGTGTATGCTTTCTTTTGTGTACTTGTGACATAGTTTTTATGCTAGTGTGTGTGTGTTCTAAACTACACACAATCTTAGAATTCACACACCTATTTTTCTTCAATTTCACACTAATTCACTTACTTCATTCTAGTGATCATCACCTCATCCCAACAATGTATGCTTCCCTACTTTTGCATTTACTTGTCTTCTTATCTTATTTTCTATTCTCAGGAGGATGCATCATAAGCAAAAACAGAAGCGAGAGAAAGAACACATAGCACCGATTGACCTACCAGCTGAAGGTAGCAATTTGGAGAGTCGTTGTACCCCCTTACTCATCTTTAAGTGCACTGAGGACGGTGTAAACTTTTAAGTGTGGGGAGATCATCCGACCAATCAGCATTTTGGGGTGACAAGTTTCTAATCCCAACACTTTTGCATTTCATTTTTTAGGTCTTTTAGGATTTTTAGTTGCATCTTCTTATTTTGTATGTATGTATAATAAGCTTAGTCAAAATAATGAAATTTTCCAAGAAATTTGTCTATATTGATTTGAAAAAAAAATTTTAGAACTTGCTTGAATTACATATATCGTGGATCATGTTTTTGAGCTAAGAACGCAAGCATGTGAGTTTTGAGCCTAATTATGTGGTTACATCATATAACCACTTATTTCCATTCTTGTGTGCATTGTTCTCTTTCTATGATTGTAATCTTTGATTTGATTGATTCTATATGTCCATTATTTTGTGTATGAATGCACTTATATGATTGAGGTCATTGTTTCGATTAGCTCACTTACTCAAATAGCCTTACCTTTTATCTTCCATTGTTAGCCAACTTTGAGCCTATGAAAAACCCATTTGTTCTTAATTTTAGCACATTACAAGCCTTAAAGCGAAAAATAATAAATGTTCCTTATTTGGATCTTTGATTAGCTTAGTCTAGTGAGAGTGTTTATCATTTAATTGTGAGAGAATTGGGAACATTGGTTGGGATAAAAGAGTATTTTTGTATTTTTGTTAAAATTTTGAGAATTGGGTACATACTCATGTATTAATTGAATGTTAAACCATATGCATTGATGATCTTGTATATATATTTTAGTTGAAAAAATGAGGAAAAGAAAAAGAAAAAAAGAAAAAGAAAAAGAAAAAAATAATATAAAAAGAAAAAGAAAAGCAATAAAAAGGGGACAAAATATCCCAAAGTAAAGTTCAATAAAAATCAATGCATATGTGTGGTGATCAAAAAGAGAATGCATGAGTGTGTGAAAAAGTAAAGAATGGATAGTTAGGTTTGTTTAGAATTGTATAGGTTATCATATAGGTTAGGTGGGAAGTTTAAGTTAATCAAAGATTCAAATTTCAAGCTCACTTGACCATATGCATCCTTACCTTGACCCTAGCCCTATTACAACCCATGGATAAGTCCTCGTGATATTTGTATGCATGCATGAACTAATTGTTGATTGTTAGACGAAAAACAAATCTTGAAAAGTATGATTAGGGGAGAATTGAGTGAATCAATCCTATACACTTGAGTGACTAGAGCGGATACATATCCGGTGAGGGTTTGATTGCTCAATTACATGTTTTCACCTATGATCATATCTTTTTGCAAGTTTGAAAAATCTTTTTAATAACTCAATTCAATTGTGGATATGATTTGATTGCTATTGCTTTAGCCCTTGAACTTATAGATGTATTGTTGGAAATTGATTTATTTTGACCAAGAAATTACATTCATTTAGATAGATTGCATGTAGTTAGATTGCATATAGTTTATTTGCATTGAATAAATGTTGATACCTTTTGTTTCCTTCTTGAGTTTAGCATGAGCACATGCTTGGTTTAAGTGTGGGGAGGTTTGATAAATCCCAATCTTGTGGTTTATCTTGTGCTTAATTTAGGGAATTTTATCAACTTATCTCACATTTATTCAATGAAATAGCATGGTTTTGTAATTCTCCATAAATTTGTGCTTAAGAGTGAAAACATGCTTTTTATGCCCTTAAATTGGTAATTTTAATTAACTTTAATTCCATTCGATGCCTTGATGTGTTTGTTGAGTAATTTCAGGCTCATAAGGCAAGTATTGGAAGGAAGAAGTGAAGAGAAAAGCATGCAAAGTGGAGAATTTAGGGAAAAACAAGGATTTTGAGTGCTTAGAGCGACACGCACACATGACAGATGTGCACGGGTGAGGAGGTACATCGTCGAAGGCGACGCGTACGCGTGACATGACACGTACGCCTGAGAAGAAAACGCCAGACGATGCGTACGCGTGGCCCATGCGTATGCGTCACAATAGGCTTGTGACCTCATTAAAGTGAAAACGTTGGGGGCGAATTCTGAGCTTCCCAGGCCCAAATCCAACTGATTCCAGAAACTATTTCATGCAGAATTTAAGATGGGTCAAAGGGGGAGCAATTAGTTTTAGGTTAGCATCATGTAGTTTAGTTATCTAGAGAGAGAAGCTCCTTCTTCTCTCTAGAATTAGGGTTCTTAGGTTAATTTCCATCTTAGATCTATGTTTAATTCCTTATTTTCATCTTGTTTCCTTTACAATTTTTTGTTCCTACGTCTTCATTCTCTTAGTTTGTAGTGTTAATTTCCCTTTTATGTCACTTTTATGTTTATGAATCCTCTTGTTGGATTTGGATTTCCTTTAATGCAATTTGAGGTATTTCATGTTTAATGTTATTTTCTTGAGTTGTTATTGTTGATTCCTTGTATTGGGTATTGTTAGATTTTATATTTCTTTCAATTTAATATGCTTTCCTTTTATGCCTTCTAAGTGTTTGACAAAATGCTTAGTTGGATGTTAGAGTAGCTTTTTTGGGCATTCTTGGCTTGGAAGGAGAAATTAGGTGCTCTTGAGTCATTAATACCAAATTTAGATTGGTGATCTAGAGTTGTTAGTTAATATTGTTTCCATTCACTCTAATCTCTTGCCAATTCAATTAGTAAGTTGATTAGGACTTTTGGATTGAGATTAACTAGTCTTATTTGACTTTCTCTCGTGTGAAGATAACATTATACCTTCTTCTATTGTTAGAGATTACGAAATAGGATAAATTCTTGTTAATTATTGTTATGATTAGTGACTAGGATAGAAAGCATATATTCTCAATCATTGCCATGAATGTCTCTCTTTATTAATTGCTTTCTTTAGTTGCTTGCTTTACTTACTTGCTATTAATTTTCTTGCCCCTTTTACCAAATCAAACCCCCCTTGTTCCTCCATAGCCAATAATTGATCACTTCATTGCAATTCCTTGTGAGACAACCCGAGGTTTGAATACTACGGTTAATTTTCATTGGGGTTTGTACTTGTGACAACCAATCATTAAAATTTGATTTGAGAGTTATTAGTTGGTTTGGAGTTATGCTTACAACGAAGTTCTTATTTCTATAAGATAAATTCTAGACTGACAATAATTCTCACTTTCACTGCCACTGTCAGCCCCCAGCATCACCAGCCACCGTCAGCCCCCCCAGCCGCCGCCACTCTTTTCTTCCTCACCTTCTCTGTGCTCGTCGCGAAGCCGCCGCTACTCTTCTCCTCCTCACCGTATATGTGCTCGTTGTGAAGCCCGCCTTTGTGATCGTCGGCGGCGGCAGTGACAGAGGGTGCCATCAACGGTCTTGTTCTTGTCGCTGTCCTGGATGTCTCTACTTGGCTTCTCTCTCTTCAAGCTCGCTCTCTCTCCCTCTCAGATCTCACTCTGCCTCACGCGAAACGCAAACGTCTCTGCTCGCTTGTCCTCCTCGTCGTCACCTCCGTTTAACTACTCGGCCATCACCTCCTCGTGGACGTCTTTGTTACTCGACTACCTTGTCTTCTCCAGTGAGCACTCCTCCCTTGCTTCTTCAGTCCTAATTTTTTTCTGAAATTAATTATGATTAATGTATACTTCTGAGTTAATTATTCTTGTTAATTTGTATGGTTTTTGATAAATTTTTTTCTAAGTTTTTTTTTTTAAATAATTTTGTTGATTGTTGATGGTAATTGTTAATTCTGTGTTCTAAGTTTTCTAAGTTCTGTAATTATTAATTTTGTATTCTGTAGCTATATGTATCATTGGATTGTTGCTAATGTGAATAGAAATTGTGTAAATTTGTGTTCAATAATGAGTTCTGAGTTTTCTGAGTTCTGTAATTGTTAATTTTGTATTCTAAAGCTGTATGTATCATTGGATTATTGCTGATGTAAATAGAAATTGTATAAATTTGTGTTTAATAATCAACACTTGGTTATTGGCTATATGTAATTTGTGTAAGCTTAGATTCAATAATTAGAAATTTGTATAAGTAGTGTTTAAACATAGTTTGTTCTTTTAGTGGTGGAATATAATGTGTTTGTTAATTATATGTCTTTTGATTTTCTGTAGTGGTAGATTTTAATGTTTGAATTTGTGAATTTTGAATTTTTAATGATAAATTATAGATATTTTAAATTTTAATATTTAAAATTTTGAATTTTGAATTTTATTAATTTTAAAGTCATTAAATTTAAATATTTAAAATTTTATAGTGAATTTTAATAATTTATTTTATATTTATTTAAATCGGTTTAACTACGATTCGATTCTGATTGAACCATTAAACTATTGAACCAGTCACTTGATCAGTTCAATGACCGGTCCAGTTCTCGTAACCTTGATTTTTAATGAAGATAAAGATTGTAAGCGAGATTTGGGGAGACAGTTACTTGCTTTTGGACAAGTAGAGCTTAGCTCCTTTGTCAGTGTCCAATCTCTTTAAAGTCATTCGACATGTCGTGAAAGCCACCTTTTTTGGTAAACTTTTTGTCTTATTAGACCCGACTTTATTTATTGAATTAATATATGAACAGGTCCTATTTAATTATCCTTACCAAGGTTCTGAGAACCGGACCGGTCATCGAACCGCTCTAGTCACTGGTTCACTAGTTTATTGGTCTAACCGGTCTAACCGGTGGTTCAACCGGAAAAACCGTTTTAAAATAAAATAATAAATAAATTATAATTAAACACCCTAAAATATAATTATAGTCTAAATCAAAAGTGATTTAATGCAAACACTGCTTGCCTGACAAAACCCAATATTTTTAATGCAGAGGCTATAGCAACAGCAGAAAAATATAAGCTCTAGTTCAACATGGATGCTACTGCTTACTTATGGAAATAACTCCCTATAAAGATTAAACAACAAAACTGAAATGCTGTTAACCTGAAGAAAGGCAATTAAATCCCACTACATAGCTAAGCGGACTGAGCTGAAAAATGTTACAGAGCAAGCAAAGCTGCTTTTTCTACAACTAAAGGTGATTCATTTCTTAAGAAGTTAGAACTTAGAACTAATGACATCCCAAAAAATCCATACTTCCTTTGTTTTCTCCTATGCCTAAGCTAAAAGGGTAGTCAAAGTTGGCTTAAGACATAGAGGTGAGGCATCAGAAGGGGTCAGAATCTTTTGCTAGCTTAAAGGCATGCCTTTCTACTTCAGGCAAGGCATACCATTGGAGCCTTGGTAATATAATCTACCAAAACAACCCATATGCTGATCAATTTTCTAACTTGCTAAGCATGCTAAAAAAATTATTGAAAAAGAAAAAGACATTTAACATACTTTTTGCATCCTAGCATCAGAGTCTTTGGTCTTTGGCCTTGAAGCTATCTTAATTTGCTTTTAATGCTATAAACAAATTGCAAGCATAAAAGTATAAAAGTAACAAGCAAAATCTCAGCTAAATCATTTCTACGAAACCTGCCACAAGCAATGCACTGAATTCGCCCTTGCTTTCCATCTTCCAAGTAAGACTTCTTCTGGCTGGGGTTCTCGTTAATCAACCTAACGAAATGAAGAAACACCTTCTTCAAATTTTCCTGACCAACCTGCTGGTGGTGCTTCACACCCAACCCACCACCGCCAGCAACAACCCCATCAACCCTTATCTGCTTATTAGGCCTCAATTCACTGAACCAGCAGCAGAAAACCCATTATTGAAAAAAAAAACTCCTAGGGTGAATTTGGAATACAATAAAATAGAAATTGGAATTAATTTAATTTTAAGATTATTTTTTTCTTATACTAAACAACAAACAGAAATTGAAGACCGAAGAAGACCGAAGAGGCTAAGAACGAAGAAGATGAGCAGAGGAAGTTCAGAGAAGATGAAGACGACGAGTCACTCACCTAGGTTCGATGGAGGGCTACTGGTGTTGAGGACCAGGCGATGATGGAGACGATGAGAGGGCTACTGGTGTTGAGAAGATGAAGACGATGGAGGGCTACTGAGCTGGGAACCAGGCGACGATGGAGGGCTACTGGTGTTGAGGACCAGGCGACGGCGGTGGCGCTGACGACCTGAGACCGCGGCGACGATGGAGGGTTACTGGGCGACGATGGAGAGGAACTTCAGAGGGCTAGGGTTCACTGACTGAGATGAATGAATGGGGGTTGGAGGAAGAAGGGGGGTGCTTCACGATCGGGTCGGGTAGGTTTTTATTTTGTTTTTTTTTAAACAATTAAAAAACGGCGTCGTTTAGAAGAACCGGCTGGTTACCGGTCCGGCCCAACCGGCCGGTTTTTGGCCAGTTCACCGGTTTTTCAGCAGTTTTTCCTTAGACGGTTTTTAGAGGAGGACCGGACCGTTTGTATCGCCGGTTCGCAGTTAAACCGATCGAACTGGCCGGTCCGGTCCGATTTTCAAAACCTTGATCCTTACAGAAAATTAAGGAAATTAAGGATGGTGGATACCTGTTGGTATCATGGGTATTATCTTTAACATTTAAAAAGAAAATTAACACAAATCATATCACAATCTTTCAAGAATTTACAAAGTTTAACATAAGATAACACAGTTCAAAGTTCCAAACACAATTTAATATAATCCAATACAAATATTAAATATCTAACTTGAGGAAATGACAACTTATAACTTTATATATAGATAGAGGTATTTTAGCTTTTAGCTTTTATATATAGATAGAAGTATTTTAGTAAATTCCTCCATTACGGGGATTTCGCAGGTCCCCGTTAAACAGATACCTCTATTTCCGTTCCGATTCCATTGCGGGTAATCCTCACGTGTATCCGCTTCCATGGGTATTTTTGTCGTCCCTATTTCACAGCAAGTATACTATTGGACGAAAAATAATACTACTTTATCACATGAACATGGACATGGACAGACTTTTTAAATTTGCAGAACTGTGTAAGTGATTATATTTGATATTAAAAATAATCAGGAGTACCTAAACTCAGTTTGATTAAAAAATATTACATGCTCTAGATCATCATCATATGATTCATTCACTACCCTTAAATTAAAATGAAACAGATACACAACTTTAAGTAAATGTAAGAGAGAGAGGGAAAGGGAGAAACCGTGAGTTTAACTAAACGTACATTTTCTGAAAATTTCAGAGCTCTCAAAACGGGGTAACACTTCCACTTCTTGTTTCTGTAGGGCTGTACAATGCAGACCTGTTCCTTGGTCTGTTCTCCTCCAACTGCCTCACAACTTCTTCCATGCTCGGCCTAACTGCCGCCACCGGTGCGCAGCATCCCATCGCCAGCTTCAGTGCCTGCACCATGCCATCTTCCATCGGACTTCTTATTCCTTTCAAGAGCTCCACATCGAACACTTCCATTGTTGTCTCTTCCAAAACCGCCACTTTCACCATCGCAGGCAAGTCAACAAACTCTCCATTTCTTCCGTTTTTCCCTGGCTTCTTCCCAATCAAAATCTCCAGCAGCAGTATACCAAATGCATAAACATCAGTCCTGGAATTGCATTTCTTCATTTTTTGAAGTTCCGGAGCCTTGTAGCCGTCTGCCCGAGCAAGTGCTACCATTTCGTCGGCTATGGAAGGAACCATCAGCTTATCAAGGCCAAAATCAGTGACCCTCGCAACAAAGAAGTCGTCCACTAGCACATTTTTGGATCTTACATTCGCATGAGTGATCGGTACATCAAGTCCTGTATGAAGATAGGCCAGCCCTCTCGCTATTCCCAATGCGATCTTGTGTCGCCTAGCCCAGTTCAGCACTGGTTTTCCTGCTTTAGTTTCTGTAGAAAAGCAAAATTACAGCAAAATGGTCAACACTCAATTCCAAGCAACAACATAACTATTGAAATCACCAAAGCCCGTTTAAGGTTTACTTCTTTTTTTTCATCTCAACTTTCACTTAAACTCCCATCTGATGTAGAAGAACTGGAATCATCAAGAATCATCCGGCGATGACAAAGAGTGATCCTACTGATAGGCACTATGAACTATCTTATTTGAGGTACAGGACACAGAATAAGCATAAACTATTTTATGATATTAATCCAGTTTATTAGGATATGACAAACATTACCTTAAGAAAATTGTTATTACAAGAATATTATTAGATCAAGAATGACATACAGAAGTCACAAAGTTATGCACAAGACATAAATACAGGCTCTTGATTCTCTCTATGTTTTAAGCTGAATAGAAAAGCTAGTAAATGATTTAACTGTCGTCCAAGTTAAAAGTCTTACATGTCATTGATTTGAGAAATTAACAGGATAATTTCTCTTCTCTTTTCTAGGCTGAGAAATCGTATGTAATTTTATTCTAGCACTGGAACACTCCGAAGGGTTATATATATATATTTCAGTTTGAACCAATCCAATCAAATTAGATACAAAGTATGAAAAAGATTTTAGTATGATGAGGATTCTAACTGTGTAAACTTGAGAGTGAAGTGGCAGTGCAATATGAAACATCATTTATGCAAGTGTTTATGTATATAGTCCTTACCATGAAGAAGCTCATGAAGGGTTCTAAGAGGAAAATAGTCATAAATAAGGAGCTTCTCGCCTCTCTTCCCCTGATAGAAGGCTCTCAAAGGAATCAAGTTCTCATGACGAATCTTGCCCAACTGCTTTATAACTGGCAAGCACGAGTTCCTATCCTTGCAGCTACCTTCCCTCAACAACCTCAAAGCAATGGTGCTCCCATCAGCAAGCTTCGCCTTATAAGCAGTCCCATAACATGTCTTCTCCATGACTTGTCCAGTCGCATTCAACACATCATCCAACGTCAAATTCTCGCCGCCGCTGAATATCATAAGCTTCCCTTCCCCCCCATCACCATCACCAGCCCCACCACCACCACCATTCTCATCATCTTCCTCTTCGTCATTCAACTCATCTTCACTCTCTCCGCTACCCTTCCTCTTCTTGTTCTGCATATAACCAATCAACAAAGAAGCCAAAACAACTGCACTAGTCATAAGACTAATAACTATGCCAGCAACTGCACCAGAACTCAGTGCAGAGTTTCTGGTGCAACTTCTCAAAGGTGGTCCACACAAGTCAGGACTATTCCCTTCAAACACATCAACCCCAAATTTGTTCTGCCCAAAAATTGGCAAAACCCCGCTGAAGTTATTATGAGAAAGGTTCAATTTTTCAAGCTTTAGCCCAAATAAGCTCTGAGGAATTGAACCAACAAACATATTGTTCCCTAAATCAAGCTGCTTCAACCCACCAAACTTCGTAACAAACTCAGGAAACTCCCCAGAGAATCTGTTATCACCCAAATCAAGAAACTGAAGACTCTTACAAGAAGAAGAGTTAGGCAATGCAGGTTCTGGAACATTCCCAGAGAAGGAGTTTCCATGAACCCTAAGAGAAACAAGTCTATCACAAAGATTCCAAATTGAAGCAGGAATCTGCCCAGTCAAAAGATTATCACCAAAATCAATGTCAGATAATGAGGTACTGTAACCAATTTCAAGAGGAACCGTTCCTTTCAAGGAATTAATGTTAAGGTAGAGGCTTTGAAGCAATGGAAATTCACCAAGCTCTCTGGGGAGAGAACCAGAGAGATTTGCGGAAGGAAGCTGAAGGGATTGTAAGTGAAGAGAAGGGTCTTTGTGGAGTGAGAGATTGGTCCATTGTGGTGATGAGAGATCAGTGCATGACAACGGTGTGCCGCTGAAGAAGATCCATTTGAGACCTCTCCATTGACATAGTGGAACTGAAGAGTTCCATGAAGATAAGACAAGGTTTTCTTCTCCATTGGTGTTTCCTTGGAGTGAAGACTTGATTTTGAACAATAGGAGTTCAACATCAGTGGAAGAAACCACAGGTTGGGGAAGAGGCTCACTGGAAATGGAAACAACAAAAGTGACGAAAACCAAGAAGAAGAAGGAAAGAGAGAAAGCGTTCAGAACCGCCATGAGATAGGGAAAGGTGGGAGTGTGGGGATGGTGGCTGTGGGGAGTAACAAAGAAAAAAAAGAAAAGATTGAAAGAAAGAAAAACTCTCTCTTTTCTGGGAAAGCTGACACACTGTTTGACTATGATGAGTGGTGTAATAATGTGTAGTAACGAGCAAGCTCCCCTTTTTTTTTTTATTTCTTTTCTCTCACATTCTTCAGGGAAATTCAACGGCTATGATTATTCCAATTTCGTTTTCATTTCCCACACTAGCTCATGCAATCTATTTGCAACAAAATCAAAATTGTTGGAAAATAAATAACTAATGAAGATATAATAAATATAAAGTAAATAAATATAAATATAAAACTTTAGTATTAATGTTTATTAATATAATTATTATGGTATAATAAAAGTAACTTATATATTATTAATATAAGTAGTATTGTATGTAAAGAAAGAGAGAAGAGTATTAAAGAAAGAGAGAGAATATTATATTAATTGTTTATTGTTATTATTGTTATATAAACTCAAGTGAGGCTTCATCTATTTATAAAGGTGATAGGCCTTAATTTTCAACTTTCATTAACTTCCAATATGCTTTGAAAAGCTATTCCTTTAGTTTAGGAAAGGTTAGTCGTCCAATCTCATAAATGGGCATTCAATTTGTTGTTATCACAACACTCCCTATTGGATGCTCATTTAGGATTATTGCCTCGTTAAAACCTTATTAAAGAAAAATCCAACGGAAAAAAATCTTAGTGAAAAAAAAAGAGTACAATATCCTTTAGTGATGGGAACTGCCTCATTAAAAACTTTGTCAAGAAAAATCCAATGGGAAAAAACCTTATCAAGGAAAAAAGAGCACAGTCTCCCCCTCTTGTCGACATCATTTAATGTCTCGAAACCGACGCATCCCAATCTCATGTACCAATTTTTCAAAGGAAGATTTTGGGAGTGACTTTGTGAATAAATCTGCCAGATTGTCACTTGAACGGATCTGTTGAACATCAATTGTCCCTTGATTTTGAAGATCATGAGTGAAGAAGAATTTGGGAGAAATATGCTTTGTTATATCACCTTTAATGTATCCACCTTTAAGTTGAGCAATGCATGCTGTATTATCTTCAAACAGAACAGTTGGAGCTATCTTATGATCAATCAGTCCACATAATGACAGAATATATTGGATCAAACTTCTGAGCCAAAAACACTCGCGACTAGCTTCATGTATCGCGAGTATTTCAGCATGATTAGAGGAGGTTGCAGCAATCGTCTGTTTTGTGGACCTCCATGATATAGTTGTACCACCATATGTGAATAGGTATCCTGTTTGAGATCTCCTTTTATGTGGATCAGATAAGTATCCGGCATTTGCATAGCCAACTAGTTGTGACTTGGATTCATAGGGATAAAACAATCCCATATCAACCATTCCATGAAGATATCGAAAGATTTGCTTGATTCCACTCCAATGTCTTCTGGTTGGAGAGGAACTATACCTTGCTAGTAAGTTCACAGCAAATGATATATCGGATCGTGTATTATTAGCAAGATACATTAGTGCTCCAATAGCACTAAGATATGATACTTCAGGACCAAGGATATCTTCATTCTCTTCTTCAGGGCGGAATTGATCATTTTTCACATCCAAAGATCTTATGATCATTGGGGTACTTAATGGATGTGACTTATCCATATAAAATCTCTTCAAGATCTTTTCTGTGTATATTATTTTATGAATAAAGATCCCATCTTTTGTATGCTCGATCTGCAGGTCGAGACAAAACTTAGACTTTTCAAGATCTTTCATCTCAAACTCTTCTTTTAGAGTTTTTATAATTGTTGGAATCTCTTCATGAGTCCCAATGATATTTAAATCATCAACGTACACAGCAATTATAATGAATCCAAATGCAATTTTCTTTATGAAAACACACGGGCATATATCATCATTCTTGAAACCATTTTTGGCCAGATACTCAGTAAGACGATTATACCACATTCGTCCAGATTGCTTTAGACCATATAAAGATCTTTGCAATTTGATTGAGTATAACCCTTGCAAATATTCATTGGATGGTTTAGATATCTTTAGTCCTTCAAGGACTTTCATATAGATATCCCGATCTAATGAGCCGTATAAATAGGCTGTCACCACATCCATTAAATGCATATGCAATTTATGATATGCAGATAAACTGACCAAATAATACAATGTTATCGCATCCACTACAGGGAAATACGTTTCTTCATAATCTATACCGGGCCTTTGTGAAAAACCTTGTGCCACAAGTCGGGTGGTACGCATAAATTGTGATCATCAACAATGGCGCCAAAGACTTGGAGCTCTCAAACGTGAATCACACTTTGTCACAACTTCGCACAACTAACCAGCAAGTGCACTGGGTCGTCCAAGTAATACCTTACATGAGTAAGGGTCGATCCCACGGAGATTGTTGGTATGAAGCAAGCTATGGTCATCTTGTAAATCTCAGTCAGGCAGATTCAAATGGTTATAATGGTTTTCGAATATAATGATAAATAAAGCATAAAATAAAGATAGAGATACTTATGTAATTCATTGGTGGGAATTTCAGATAAGTGTGTGGAGATGCTTTGTCCCTTCTGAATCTCTGTTTTCCTACTGCCTTCCTCCAATCCTTCATACTCCTTTCCATGGCAAGCTGTATATAGGGCGTCACCGTTGTCAATGGCTACTTCCCATCCTCTCAGTGAAAATGGTCCAAATGCTCTATCACAGCACGGCTAATCATCTGTCGGTTCTCGATCATGTCGGAATAGAATCCAATGATTCTTTTGCGTCTGTCACTATGCCCAACACTCGCGAGTTTGAAGCTCGTCACAGTCATTCAATCTTTGAATCCTACTCGGAATACCACAGACAAGGTTTAGACTTTCCGGATTCTCAAGAATGCTGCCAATGAATTCTAGCTTATTCCACGAAGATTCTGATTAAGGAATCCAAGAGATATGCGCTCGATCTAAGGTAGAACGGGAGTGGTTGTCAGGCACGCGTTCATATGTGAGAATGATAATGAGTGTCACGGATCATCACATTCATCATGTTGAAGTGCAGCAAATATCTTAGAATGAGAATAAGCTGAATTGAATAGAAAATAGTAGCAATTTGTATTAATACTCGAGGTACAGCAGAGCTCCACACCTTAATCTATGGTGTAGAAACTCCATCGTTGAAAATACATAAGTGATCAAGGTCTAGGCGTGGCCGAATGGCCAGCCTCTCCAAATAGCATGTGAAATCAAAAATAGGGGAAAAGACCCCTCGTACAATAGTAAAAAGTTCTATTTATACTAAACTAGTTACTAGGGTTTACAGAAATAAGTCTAAATGCAGAAATCCACTTTCCGGGGCCCACTTTGATGTGTGCTTGGGATGAGCTTGAGCTTTACACCTGCAGAGGCTTCTTTTGGAGTTAAACGCCAAGTTGTAACGTGTTTTTGGCGTTTAACTCTGGTTTGTTACGTGTTTCTGGCGTTTTACTCCAGAATGCAGCATGAAATTGGCGTTGGACGCCAGTTTGCGTCATCTAAACTCGAACAAAGTATGAACTATTATATATTGCTGGAAAGGCCTAGATGTCTACTTTCCAATACAATTGAGAGTGCGCCATTTGGAGTTCTGTAGCTCTGGAAAATCCATTTCGAGTGCAGGGAGGTCAGAATCCAACAACATCAGCAGTCCTTTTTCAGCCTGAATCAGATTTTTGCTCAGGTCCATCAATTTCAACCAGAAAATACCTGAAATCACAGAAAAATACACAAACTTATATTAAAGTCCAGAAATGTGAATTTTGCATAAAAACTAATGAAAACATCCCTAAAAGTAACTAGATCCTACTAAAAAATACCTAAAAACAATGCCAAAAAGCATATAAATTATCCGCTCATCATCGGGCTTTGTAGCGCACAACTTCATTTTTCTCATTTCGTTTTCTCACAAATACCCATCGGTATCCAATAGATTTTACATCTTCAGGTGTACGGACTACAGGTCCAAAGACTTCACGTTTCACAAGTGAGTCTAATTCAGCCTTCATGGCTTCTTTCTATTTTGGCCAATCATTCCTTTGTTGACATTCTTCGACTGATCTTGGCTCAAGATCCTTATTTTCATGCATGATATTCAATGCCACATTATATGCAAATATTTCATTGACAATTGTCTTATTTCGGTCCAATTTCTCTCCTGTAAAGACATAATTTATCGAGATCTCGTCATTTTCACAATTTTCAAGTACCTGAAAGTCTTCTGGCGTTAAAATTATATCAGAATTTCAGACAACTGCGGGTGTCTCTACTATGTCTTTTTCAACAAGAATATTATTTACCTCTTTTCTCTTTCGAGGATTTTTGTCTTTGGAACCGACAGGCCTGCCACGCTTCTGGCATGAATTTGTTTCAGTGACTACTTGTCCTACTGGAACATCAATTCGAATTGGGGCATTTTTTGCTGGTATACAAGATTTAGTTATCCTCTTTATATCGAAAAATGCATCAGGCAATTCATTTGCTATTCTTTGTAAATGTATAATCTTTTGAACTTGCAGTTCACATTGCCCTGATCGAGGATCTAAATGCATCAACAATGATGCATTCCAGTTAAGTTCCTTTTCAGGAAGCTTATTCTCTCCCCCTAATGTTGGAAATTTTGATTCATCAAAATGACAATCCACAAACCGGGCTTTAAATACATCTCCAGTTTGTATTTTAAGATACCTCACTATAGAGGGAGAATCATATCCAACATATATCCCTAATTTTCTTTGGGGTCCCATTTTGGTGCGATTAGGTGTTGCAATGGGAACATATATCGTACACCCAAATATTCTTAAATGGAAGACATTTGGCTGCTCGCCAAAAGCTAATTGCATAGGAGAGAACTGATGATAACTCGTTGGCCTCAAACGAATAAGTGCTGCAGCATGTAAAATAGCATGCCCCCAAACCGATATTGGAAGATTTGTTCTCATAAGTAAGGGTCTAACAATTAATTGGAGGCGTTTAATAAGTGATTCTGCTAACCCATTTTGTATGTGAACATGAGCTACTGGATGTTTAACACTTATACCATTAGCCATACAATAAGCATCAAAAGCTTGGGAAGTAAATTCACCAGCATTATCAAGACGAATTGCTTTGATTGGATTCTCTGGAAATTGTGCTTTTAATCGAATAATTTGAGCCAGTAATTTCGCAAACGCCAGGTTGCGAGAAGATAATAAGCACACATGTGACCATCTCGAAGATGCGTCTATTATGATAATAAAATATCTAAAAGATCCACATGGTGGATGAATAGGTCCACATATATCACCTTGAATCCTTTCTAGGAATTCAGGAGACTCAAATCCAATCTTTACTGGTGATGGCCTTAAAATTAACTTTCCCTGAGAACATGCAGCACAACAAAATTCACTAGTTTTAAGAATCTTCTGGTTCTTTAGTAAATGTCCATGAGAGTTTTCAATAATTTTCCTCATCATGGTTGTTCCCGGATGACCCAATCGGTCGTGCCATGTTATGAAATCATTTGGGCTAGTAAACTTCTGGTTTACAATGGCATATGATTCAATTGCACTAATCTTGGTATAATATAACCCAGATGAAAGTGAGGGTAATTTTTCTAATATAACTTTCTTATTTGAATCATGAGTTGTGATACATAAATACTCATGATTTCCCTCATTCATAGTCTCAATATGATATCCATTTCAGCGAATATCTTTAAAGCTCAACAAGTTTTTTCGAGACTTGGTAGACAACAGTGCATTATTTATTATGAATTTTGTTCCTCCGGGAAACAAAATTATAGCTCTTCTGGAGCCTTCAATCACGTTGCCTGAGCCAATAATAGTATTAACACATTCTTCTTTTGGCACAAGATGGGTAAAATATATATATCACTTTTGAGAATAGTGTGCGAACTTGCACTATCCGCAAGGCATACATCTTCATTACATATCCTTGCCATTCTCTTCAAAGACAAATAATAATAAAATGAGTAGTATACACAGTTAAATTGAATACTTGATCAGAATTATTTTTCTAGAAATACTGTACATAAAAATAATGTCATATACTAAAATTTTATTTTAAAACATGACATATTTAAGAATTTCAAAATTCATAAACATTAATATTTTATTATTTATATACATCATATTTGAAACTTAAATACATAGAAAATAAAACTTAACAATATTATTTATTTACATGAATGCTTAACAATCTCACACATTAAACTATTCCATCATTGATCAAATGACTAATATTTCCTTCAGGATCCTCAAAGAAATCAGATACATCATAATGAGTGGTGGAATTTTCAGCATCATTTGAAACGAAATTCGACTCTTTTCCCTTGTTGTCCTTTTTCAAAGATGCCTGGTAAAGATCGACTAAGTGCCTTGGGTTACGACAGGTACGTGACCAATGGCCCTTTCCACCACAACGAAAACACTTATCCTCTGTTGATTTATTTTGCCCGATATTTCTTTCTTTATCCCACTTCTGGTGAGATCCTCTCTTTTGAATATAAAATTTTTTCCTTCCATAATTTTTCTTATTATTAAAACATTGCCATTTACCTCTCTTGGGGTAATGATTTTCCGCATCTACTTCAGAAAATAGAGCGACGCCAGTTGGACGCGCTTCATGATTTTTTAAAAGTAATTCATTATTGCATTCAGTAACAAGAAGGCAAGAAATTAATTCAGAATATTTTTTAAACCCTTTTCTCGATACTGCTGCTGCAGGAGCACATTCGAGGCATGGAAGGTTGAGAAAGTTTTCTCCAACGTATCATGGTCAGTTATCTTTTCCCCACATAATTTCATTCGTGAGGTGATACGAAACATTGCAGAATTATATTCATTTATGGATTTAAAATCTTGTAAACGCAAGTGTGTCCATTCATATCGGGCTTGAGGAAGTATCACCGTTTTCTGATGATTATACCTTTCTTCAAGGTCTTTCCAAAGATCTGCAGGATCTTTTAATGTGAGATATTCATTTTTCAATCCCTCGTCAAGATGACGACGAAGAAAAATCATGACTTTGGCTTTATCCTTCTGGGATGCATTATTTTCAGCCTTAATAGTATCTCCAAGATCCATTGAATCAAGATGGGTTTCAGCATCTAATATCCATGATAAATAATTATTTCCAGATATATCAAGAGCATTGAATTCAAGATGAGAGAGTTTCGACATAATGAAAATTTGTTACCTGAGTCTTCCTAAAAATTTGATCAGAGTCTCGTGCTAATAACGTGTTGTAAAATAAATAACTAATGAAGATATAATAAATATAAAGTAAATAAATATAAATATAAAACTCTAGTATTAATGTTCACTAATATAATTATTATGGTATAATAAAAGTAACTTATATATTACTAATATAAGTAGTATTGTATGTAAAGAGAGAGAAGAGTATCAAAGAAAGAGAGAGAATATTATATTGATTGTTTATTGTTATTATTGTTATATAAACTCAAGCGAGGCTTCACCTATTTATACAGGTAATAGGCCTTAATTTTCAACCTTCATTAACTACCAATATGCTTTAAAAAGCTATTCCTTCAGTTTAAGAAAGGTTAACCGCCCAATCTCATAAATGAGCTTTCAATTTGTTGTTATCACAACAAAAATCATGCATTATGCTACTCAAGTTTTAAAAAATGTGTAATTTGTTTATTATTTTCGTGCATGTTAATTACATTGTTATAAAAAAAAAATTTGCTTTTTATAAGATGTCAACAATATTTTGTGTTGGTACGATAAAAAATATAAAATTAATTATAAAAACAATGATAGTATTGTATTTAAAATACATTAAAATAAATAGAAGTAGAGTTGTTCTTCATTTTGAGAAGAATTTATTTTATATATTGAGAGAGTTAAAAAATTTATAAATGAATATAATGAATGTATAAAATACAGTGTTATAAAAAATTTGTTGATATTTTGTAAAAATTTCACTTATTATAAAATATCAATAATATTTTGTGGTGGTACAAATAAAAAAATATATAATTAATTATAAAAAGAATGATAGTATTGTGTTGAAAACACATTGAAATAAATAAAAGTAGAGTTACTCTTTATTTTGAGAGAGATTTATTCTATATATTGAGTATTTTAGGGCATAAATTTCTCAATTTTTTCTATCTCTCCGCACACATTTTGTCTCTCTCTCCTCGCGTCTGGTTTTTGTGGTGGCTCGATGGTAGCTCGATGGCGTCAAAACAACGATGGCAATGGGTGACTAGTGGGTGACTCGACGGTGGTAGAAAGGTCCAGCTCCGACTGCAACACTGTTTTCCTCCTCCACGTGCAATAGCTTCAGTCTCCCTCTCGCGCACGACATGACAGTATTGAAAGCTAACAGCGACAACGACGGTCAACAGCGACAAGTCCAGCAACGACGAGGCATGGCGGCGACGGCACAGGCAGGATGCGACGCTTCTCTCTCTTCTCGGCCTTTGTTCGACGATGCGCTCCCTCTCCTCTAAGTGCAACATAACGGCGCGGCGACAATGATGTTCACCGTCGTCGTCCTTCCTCTTCTCCTTCCTCTCTTTTTCTTCCCCCTCCATTGGTTCTCCCTCTTTCTTCTCTCTTTTTCATGTGTGCGTGTGTGGTGTTGTGTGTATCTGTTGAGGGTGGGGGGAAATGGTTGGTGGCTAGAGTTTGGGTAAAGGAGGAAAGTGTGTGTTTTAGTGTAGTGAAAATTAAAATTTTGGTAAAAATTAGGTATAAGAGTAAAAATTAGGGGTAATATAATAATTAATAACTAATTTTAATTCAACACAACTATCTTTAAAAAAAATTATTTATTCATAAATTTACAAATTATTTTTCAAAGAAATATTCTAATTCAAGAATTAGAGATAATCAAATCAATTTCCTTTAAAATCACAAATAAAATTCAAAATTTAAATATTCAAATTAAAACATACAAAATCTTCATTATTTCTCTATTATTAAATCTTTAAATCAATAATAAAAAATACCTAATTAGTATAAAAATCTCTAAAAATAATATCTTGAATAAATAAAATAAATCATAAATAATTTATTATTTACTTTTTAAAAATCTAAAATCTTACATCATCGTTGTTTTACTATGAAAGACATTGTCGAATTGTAAGCCATCTGCTGCTATTAGCTACAACGACGTATTATATATCTTAACCATAATTTTTGAGAATTACACTACTTTCAACCCAATATTAAAAAGAAATAGTTTTTCATTATGCACCACCCTTTATAGAAAAATTTTGCTTCTTATATTATCAAAAAGGCTAACTGAACTAAAGTTTATATTTCAAATAAAAATAATTTAAAAAATATAAATAAAAGATAAAATGTTAAATTTTTTAAAATCTAAAACGATAATTAAATATTAAATTATTCAAAAATATTAAATATCAAATTTTGTTTAAATTTTTGCAAAAATAATAAAAATTAAAACCTTTTCATCTTTAAAAATTAATAATTTATACCAAAAATGTTTTAAAAATGAAAATAAAATGTTGAAATGAAATTTTGTTGAATTTTTCATGAATTTTATAAATAATTTTTTTAAATATTTTTATAAATATTCGAATCAAATGTATATAATTTATTCATTCGAATACATAAAAATCTATTTGTTACTGAATAGAAAAATATTTTTTATTATTATTTTTGTCATTTTTAAATTTTTAAAAATTATTTATTATTTGTATCTTTAGAATTATTTTTTAAAAAAAGTACTAAGTGGACAAATTATTTTTGCAATTAAATTCATTCAAGTTTTTTTTGTGTCTTTTTTTCTTCTCTTCATTTTTTTTAACTAAAATTTTTAGCAATTATTTTTCACATATAAGTCTTTTACACATACAAATTTATACAAATGATTTATATTTACACGTCCTGCACGTTCTTTTTTTTTTCTCTTCTTCTCCTCCTGACACTTGGTCTTTTTCTTCTTCTTTTTCTTTTTTTTTTGTTATTTTTCTTTTTGTTATCGTCGTCACCTCCTCCTCCTCCTCCTCCTCCTCCTCCTCCTCCTCCTCCTCCTCCTCCTCCTCCTCCTTTTCTCGTTGGATTTTTTTCTCTTTTTTTTTTCTCCTTCTCCTCCATCATCTTCATCATCATGATCATCATCGTTATAGCATCGTCGTCTTCTTATACGTATCGTCATTATCGTTATTTTCGATATTGTTATCGTTATCGTAGAAATTTTGCCGTATTGATGACGTTGCCTGATCCAAAATTTTTGCTATAGAATTTTCTCAATTTATGTAGTTCTAGCATATTTTGGACTAAAACTAAGACATTTAGGTGCATTGTTTAAAAATTTTTGGTGAATTTATATTGATAAATTCTACATAATTCAAAACTCTTCATTTTCATTCTCCTCATTTTCTGTTGCTTCTTCTTCTTTTTTCTTCTTTTTTTATCATCATCACCACCTTTTTTTTTCTTATTCATCTTTCCTTTCTTATTTTATCTTCTCATGTTCCTTCTTTTTTTACTCTTTTTTAACAAGAATAAAAACAAAAAAAATCAAACAAAGAAGAAGAAGAAACACATAATACTGCAAAATTATTTAGAAGATGATGAACTTACATTCATTCAATGCAACTAAAAGAAAGAAAAAAATAAGAAAAAAAAAAGAAGAAAAAAATGCAACATTAGAGAAAATATTTTTGTATAGTTGCAACAAATTCCGAGATAAAACTAAGACATTTAGGTGTATTGTTTAAGAATTTTTGGTTGATTTGTACTGATAAATTCTGCATAATTCAAAATTTTTCCTCTTCCTCCGCCTCATCTTCTGCTGCTTCTTCTTCTTCTTCTTCTTCTTCTTTTTATCATCATCACCATCTTCTTTTTTTTCTTATTCATCTTTTTTTTCTTGTTTTACCTTCTCAAATTTCTTCTTATTTTAATATTTCTTAACAAGAATAAAAACAAAAAAATTAAACAAAGAAGAAGAATAAATACATATTGCTACAAAATTACTTGAAAGAGGATGAACCTACATTCATTCAACTAAAAGAAAGAAAGAAATAAGGAAAAAAGAAGAAGAAAAAAACTGCAGCACTAGAGAAAAATATTTTTGTGTAATTGTAGCAAATTTTGGGGTAAAACTAAGACATTTAGGTATATTATTTAAGATTTTTTGATGGATTTATATTGATAAAATATGTATAATTCAAAACTTTTCCTCTTTCTCCTCCTCATCTTCTGTTGCTTCTTCTTGTTTTTCTTTTATCATCATCACTATCTTCTTCTTCTTTTTTTTTATTCATCTTTTCTTTCTTGTTTTACCTTCTCAAATTTCTTCTTGTCTTACTGTTTCTTAACAAGAATAAAAACAAAAAAATCAAATAAAGAAGAAGAAGAAATACATAATGCTGCAAAATTACTTGGAAGATGATGAACTTACATTCATTCAACTAAAAGAAATAAGAAAAAAAAAGAAAAAAATTGCAATTTTACAGAAAATATTTTTGTGTAGTTGTAGCAAATTTCGGGGTAAAACTAAAACATTTAAGTATATTATTTAAGATTTTTTGATGGATTTATGCTGACAAATTAAATTTTATATAATTCAAAATTCTTCTTCTTTTTCCTCCTCCTCATCTTCTGCTGCTGCTTCTTATTTTTCTTTTATCATCATCACCATCTTCTTTTTTTTTATTCATCTTTTCTTTCTTGTTTTACCTTCTCAAGTTTTTTCTTGTTTTACTCTTTTTTAATAAGAATAAAAAAATCAAACAAAGAAGAAGAAGAAGAAATACATAATACTGCAAAATTAGTTAGAAGATAATGAACCTACATTCATTTAACTAAAAGAAAGAAAGAAATAAAGAAAAAAAGAAGAAAAAAATGCAGCATTAGAGAAACATTTTTGTATAATTGCAGCAAATTTCGAGATAAAACTAAGATATTTAGGTGTATTGTTTAAGAATTTTCGTTAAATTTGTACTGATAAAGTCTAAATAATTCAAAACTTTTTCTCTTTCTCCTCCTCATCTTCTGCTGTATTTTATTCATCTTTTTTTTTTCTTATTTTACCTTCTAAAAAATATACATAGTATTGCAAAATCAATAGAAAGTGGAGGAGAAAAAAGTGCAACAACAACAGTAGCAATTAAAAAAACGACGAAGAGGATGAAATATGCGAAGAAGAAGGAGGAACACAAAGAAAAAGGAGAAAGAACGTAAAGAAGAAGGAAAAGAAAAAGGAGGAGAAGGAAGAACGCGGAATACAAACGTTTGAGGAAAGAACATCGTAATTTCACGTGCGCGTTATGAAAGTGAATTTTGTTGGATTAGAGTTAATTTATATAAATTTATATGTCAAAAAAACTTATATGTATAACATGTCTCAATTTTTAGTTATAGAGTCTTAAATTATTGAACTGACTTAATTTAATTTAATTTTTAAAATAATTTGGCTACGTAATATTACCGTATTTGTTCAGCTATATAAATTCTAATGCTAATGCTGGATTTATGTTTAGGGTTATTTAATTTTATTTTATCATTAAGAAAGTTCGTCGTGTCTATCACTGTGTATGTGTTACACTCATGCATGCTTTATTTTTGGCTTCATTATTCAAGTAGAAATAGTTTCACTGTCAAAAAATGTGAATCATGCTTGATCTTTAATATTTTATTATTATGAAGTATTGATTAACCATGGTTCTAAAAATCGAACCGAATCGGTCGGTTCAACCGGAAAAACCAGGAATCGATCACCTAATCAGTCCGGGTAATGTCGAAAATCGACTGGCAAAGAATCAGTAAAAAAACCGGTCAAATCGGCGGTTAACCGACGAACCGGAAGAACCATCCGATTTTTTGGCAGTTGTATGGTTTGCAACTTGAGATGCCAAACGACGTCGTTTTGGCTTTAAAAAAAAAAAAAGAGAAAGGCATACGCGTTACCCACTAGGCCACTAACACTAATCTCCCCTTTCCCCTTTTCAAGTGCATTCAGCGGCCATTCACCCACCAAGGCCACCATTGCCACCAAGCTCCAGATTTCAGAAACCACCGAGCCACCCACAGCCATCCACAGCAGCCGCGACCATCACCGCGTTCTGCTTCTCGCTGAGCCCGCCTCCTCATTCGCCACCCACAGCCATCCACAGAAGCCGTGACCACCACCGTGTTCTGCTTCTCACTGAGCCTGCCTCCTCGTCGCCGAACGTCGCCGAGCTCGCCGAGCCTGCCTCCTCATTCGCCGGTAAAACTCTGTTCTTGTCTTCTTGATTTATTTGCTGCCTTCTGGGCTTCTGGGTTCTGATCTTGATTTATGAGCTCGCCTGCTCAATGCTTGAACTTGCTTCCTTCTGAATTCTGATAATGATTTATGAGTTCTATGCTTCTTGATTTTGATTTTCTGAGATTCTGATCTTGATTTATGAGCTCGCCTGTTCTATGCTTCCTTCTTGATTTTTGTTTTTGATTTTCTGAGGTTATTTTGATTGCTGTTTCATTATTTTTATGATTGCTATTTTTGATTTTGAATATATTTTACTGCTTCTGTTTGCTGCTTCATGATGAATATTTTTTATTGCTTCAGAATATGTTTGCTGTTTCATTATTTTCATGATTGCTGTTTTTTGATTTTGAATATGTTTTGCTGCTTCTGTTTGCTGCTTCATGATGAATATTTTTTGCTGCTTCTGAATATGTTTGCTGTTTCATTATTTTCATCATTGCTGTTTTTGATTTTGAATATGTTTTGCTGCTTCTGTTTGCTGCTTCATGATGAATATTTTTTGCTGCTTTTGAATATGTTTGCTGTTTCATTATTTTCATGGTTTAGTGAAGTTGTTTTCTGGTCTTTGATTTTCTGATTGTTAATTTGTTATAGATGGAACAATCACAAAGTAACCCACAGCCACAAGATAATACTATTCAAGATTCATAAACTGGTTCATCCAGAGGTAAATCTGATCCAGCTTGGCAGTATTTTACAGTGAAGTATGACAAAAATAACAAGGCTCAATATACATGTATTTTCTGCTTGAATACTTACAATGGAGGGGGATATATAGAATGAAATATCATCTTACAAAAATCCCTGGACAAATTAAAGTTTGTAACAAAGTAACTGAAGATGTTGAACTTCAATTCAAAAGGCTTTTGGAGAAAAACAAAAAAAAATAAGGCAGAAAAAAGAAAATTTACAGCTGATTGTTATGATGTGGAAAGTAAAACACAAGCAGAAGAAGAGGGTGAAGCGCCTAATCTTGTACAACCTCCGGCTCCTGCAACAATAGGAGACAAAGGAAAGAGAAGAGCGATTGCTGCTACTTCAATTGGAAGTTATTTTAAGGAAAGGATTATGCCAGGCTCTCAACCAACTTTGAAAAGTGTCTTGGCCAGTAAACAAGTTGTGCACAAGGTTAAGTTGGGGCTTGCAAGATGGATCATTGATGCACGAATTTCATTCAATGCAATTCAATTGCCTTACTTTCAACCTGCCTTGGATGGCGTTGCTGCAATTGGACCTGGTTTCAAGGGACCGTTGTATGATGAAATGAGAGTTCATTTGCTGGCCGATCTTAAGAAGGAGTGTCAGTTGGTTGTTGAAGGTTATAGGAGCTCGTGGAAAAGGACTGGTTGTACACTGATGGCAGATGGTTGGACTGATCAAAGGCAGCATACGTTAATTAATTTTCTAGTTTATTATCCTGCTGGTATGTCATTTGTTAATTCTGTTGATGCTTCTGATATGATAAAACTGCCGATACCTTGTTTAAATTGTTTGCTGAGGTTATTGAGTGGGTTGGGTCTAGTAACATTGTGCATGTGGTTACTGATAATGCTGCGAATTATGTATCTGCTGGAAAACTCATTCATGAAAAGTATTCAAACAATTTTTGGTCTCCTTGTGCTGCTCATTGCATCAATCTTATCTTGAAAGACATAGCAAGTCTTCCTCACATAGCTGACCTTGCCTCTCGTACTTCAAAAGTGACTATGTTTGTTTACAATCATATGATTTTCTTATCATGGCTTAGAAAAAGAAAAGAGTGGAAAGAAATTGTTCGACCATGAGTAACACATTTTGCTACTATTTTTATTACTTTGAAAAGTATATATGATCATAAAGAAGACTTGCAATCATTGGTGGTGGACAAATATTTCACTTCTCATAAATTATCCAAGAGTGTCAATGGAAAGATCGTTAGTTCAATTATCTTGGATAGTAAGTTTTGGGAGGATTGTTTTACTACTGTTATGCTTATTGGTCCTCTTATTAAGTTATTGAGACTTGTTGATGCTGATGAGAAACCTTCTCTGGGTATCGTGTATGAGGGCATGCAAAGAGCCAAAATTGCTATCAAGACAATGTTTAGCAATAGGAAATCTACATACACACCTTATACAAGTATCTTGAAAATGCGGTGGGATAAGCATTTGAAGCGTGACCTCCATGCAGCAGCATACTTTTTGAATCCAGATTTCTTCTATAGTGAGGGGTTTATTGAGAAGGCAAATATCTTGAGGTCTTTACTTGATTTATTTGATATTGAAACTCTTTGCGATGACTCAGTTGCCGCAATGCAAGAGATACAGTTGTATCAAGATCGAAAAGAAAGTTTTGGAAGGAAAAGTGCATTGAAAGCAATTAAGATACTTGAACCTGGTAAGTTATTATATTTCTATGTTCAATTTACTTTGAATATTTTTTAAATATTGAATGAGAATTGATGGTTGACTTTCATATCCTGGTAGGTGAATGGTGGAGGCTACACGGTGGGAGTGCTCTTAACTTGCAAAAAATGGCAATTCGTCTTCTTCATCAAACATCTTCATCATCCGGCTGTGAGAGGAACTGGAGCCTCTTTGAACAAATCCATTCAAAGAGGAGGAACCGATTAGAGCATCAAAGGCTAAGTGACATTGTTTATGTCACTTATAATCTACGCCTTCAATCTAGAATGCATTGCAAGAAGAAGAATTATGATCCAATTGACATTCAAAGCATTGACACAGTAGATTTTTGGGTAATGCCGGATGAAGATGATCCTAAGTTTACTAATGGAGACATCAGAGGCATTGAAAATTTAATTTATACGGATAATGCTATGCCTTCATATCCTAAAGGTGATTGAAATAGCAAAACTTGTTTCATTTCCTCTCAATATCTGATGTAAAGTTGTAACTTTAATTTTTTTTTTGGTTTTCTATTTTATTTTATTAGATGGAGGAGATGTAGAACTTGATGTAGATTTGTCTAATGTTGCTGATTCTTCAAATACAGCTTCTTTTAGTGGTACTTTTGATGATGGTGGCTTTGGATTAACTGTTTATGATGGAGATGTTGGAACACTTAATGATAATTATGATTTTTGATGAGTTGCACATTTGATTAGTTTAAAACTTGCTAGTAATTATTTCTTTTGAATGTAGAACATTATGCGTTTGTTATTATGTACGTTTTTTTTTATTTAGTTATAAACTTTGATGTTTGAAGTTGTTTGTGAACCTCTAATATTAAGTAATGGATAATTTATTATGTGAAATATTAAATTTTATTAAGTTAGAAATTATTGAATTTATATACTTAAGATTATTTTAAGTTTTTTAATAATTTTATTTAATATTTAATTAAACCAGTTGAACCCCAGTTGAACCCCGGTCGAACCAGTGAACCATTGAACTAGTGACCTCATCGGTTTATTGACAGGTCCAGTTCTCGCAACTTTCATGATAACTAATAAAAATTTATATTTTAATATTAAAATGATAATTATATATTAAAAGGATAATTAGATAATAAATTAGAACTCTCATCATTATTCTTAAAAATAATAAAATATAGTTTTATAGATTATATATGATAAATAGTATTTAAAAAAAATTATAGCCAAATATTACTCATATCTTCACTATGTTTCTTTTAAGTTTTAACTTTTATATTATAAAAAATTAAATATATATTTAGATAATTTTTTGTCTAGATATATTAACTTTTGGTTCAATTATCTGTTGATTTTACTAAATTTTTAATTAGGTCTTTATATTTTTTAATTAAATTTTTATATTATTTTTAATTTTGTAATTAAATCTTTTTTAATTTAAAAAATATTAGAATTAACTAAATATTTCTCTGTAAATTGAATATATCTATAATTAAAAATTTAATTAAATTTTTAGTTATATATTTTTTGAGAAAAATATGCTAATAATTTTAATATTTATTATATGAAAAAGATTTAATTATAAAATTAAAAATAGTATAGTTAGATATCCAATTGAAAAAAAAAATATAAAACTTAATTATAAATTTAGTAAAACTATAAAGACCAATAAAATAATTAAACCCTACTTTTTTAACGAATCTAAAAAATGAAAAGGAAACATTTATTTCAAACATGAGAACGTAATTTAATAACTTAATTTGGGATCTAACCTAATTTAACATAGAACTAGGAATCTAATTTGAAGTGTTGTCAATTAATACTCAAATTGAAGTGTAATTTTATATCATTATATCATTATATATAAAATTAGGATATATTTTTTCTCGAGTTAATAGTCAAAATCGTTTCTGAAAGATATTTTAATCTCCATTTTGGTTTTCAAAAGATAAAATTAATTGAAATCGTCCTCGAAAGATACACGATTTAGTCACGTTAGTCTTTCCGTCAGTTGGATGATGACGTGTCACGTTAAGTGCCACGTGGCATGATGACGTAGTGAATTAATGCCATGTGTCACAAGATGATTAGTTTACATGTCAAAAAAAAATTAAAAAAATTATTTAAGGACTAATTTGATTAATTTTTAAAGTTTTAGGAATGAAAATGACTTATGTCTGAACTTTCAAGAATTATTTTGATTATAAATAATTTTTTTACATATCAAGTAACACATAGTTCTGACACGTCAACCAATCATCTTGTGACACGTAGTAATAATCCACCATGTCATCATACCACGTAGTACTTAACGTGACACATCATTATCCAACTTACGGAATGACTAACATGACCAAATCATGTATCTTTCGAGAACGATTTTAATTAATTTTTTCTTTCAACGACCAAAATAAAGATCAAAATATCTTTTAAGGACGATTTTACCTATTAACTCTTTTTTTTTTTTTCCAAAATAATAATCTAGATATGAGGTACCGGTAGTCTGGTCTACGACCAATTAAAGTATGACCGTAGAAGCCGGAGTTATTCTTAAATGATGCAAATGGGTATTATTTTTTGAACTTCTTAATCATAATATTCTAACCATACAGAAATTAAGGAATCTCTTATCAACTATGCGACATACACTCCGAGGAAAAAATTAAAAATATCCTCCTCGATCATTTTTAGGCTAATTATTTTTGTTATGGAAGTAGAAGTGATGATATATTTTAACATTGTAATTTTTGGTATTTTTTAAAATTGTGGAAATACACAAATCGGAGGGTCCGATTTTTGTACCTCAAATTTTTTAATTTTTTTAACACAAATCGGACGGTTCGATTTGTGTACCTCTCACAAATCGGACGATCCGATTTCTGTACCTCTACAAATTGGACGGTTCGATTTGTGTACCTCTAAAAATCGGACGGTCCAATTTCTCTACCTGTAATAAATCGGATGATCCGATTTTTGTTTTTCTAGTTAAACGACTCCACATTTGAGTATAACACCCCAACAATTCACATTTTAAAAAAACACCACTATCACTCCAATATTAAAAATAAAAAATTCCCATTTTTAAGATCTTTAAAAATGATGTTTTTTGACAATCGGAATATTCAATGATTTTTGTTTTTGTTAACTTTTGCTTTTTCCACGCCTTCTCTACACTATTTTATTTGTTCCTGCACGCTTAGCTTTTTTATAAGAAACTAAAAATTGGCCTACCAGTTAAATATTGCATATTTTGCACTCTGAGGGCATGGTTTTCTTTTCTATGCAATGCCCTTACCTCTTTTGTCTTCCTTGTCATTTCAAGGTAGAGAGAGTTCTCCGACCAGCAAACACCACCATCATTTCCTGTGAGGACTGTGTGTTGATCACCGTACACGTGTCCAATATGGTTCGTGATTGAACTTGAGCCTTGATCCTGTGAGTAGAAGAGATGGGTGTGTTTTGGAGATTATGCTGATTATGTGCAGGCTACGCACAATGGAAATGGGAAAATGGAGGACCCATGTGGTTGTGGGGCCAGAGCAAGAAATGAAACTATTAAAGAAAAGAAGGGACAATGATAACGAAGATGGATTTTTTACTGTTATAAAATAAAAAAAAATCTATATTATTTTCAAATAAAAATTATTTTTATTTTACTTTTGAAGATTCATTCTTTTTGGCGTTAGGGGCAAGTTTGCTATTTTTTTCGGCAAACCTTGTCATGTTTCCGTCGGTAAATTTTAAGTAGCTTCCTAAATAAAATTTTATCGAAATTAATTGGAACCAAAATTATTATTAGTAACTCATTTTTTTATTTTAATTTTTTGTTCACTCTATATAATGTCTGAAATTTTATTATTATCCATTTATTATAATAGTAAAATAGTATGTGATTAAAAGGGATCTATTGTATTTAATTCTGCTCAACCAATATTTATGTATGTGTCATCTGAAATTGAAAGTCTAACAACATTAAATAATTTGATATTGCATGCCAACAATATACGAAAAGAGTAAAAAAAAATCTATTACAGATATCCATCCGTAGAAGACAACACTTTATTTTATAAAATGTATATCATATATTACAATTGTTATTATTATTTTATTTTTTTTAATTTGATGATGGTTTTGATAAGATTTTATGTTTTTGTGAATTAGGTATTAATTATATGGTGACGATGACATACGTCTTATTAGGGTCTGGCATAATCGTTGGACAAATGTCCATCTGTTGAAATTATTTATTTTTCTAGTCGACTTTGGTAAAGGAACTTCTGCGAATATTGTTGATGATACCCCTTTAAGTGAGGGCAATTAGAAAAAATATTAGAAGGACGATGGTTGACCTAAATATGCCACCTGAAAGTAGTCAAGAAAGGTCAAATGTCAAAGATTCTAATAATAGTATGATGCAAGTTGATGCTAAAAGTCATGAGGGTTCTGGTATTAGAGACACAACGATGGATTCCTATCAAGTTAACCTTGACGACAGTGAAGATACTGAGGCTGAACCAACGAAAATTCTGGATGAAGAGGAGAAATAGATGAACTACTACAGTAATACACAATTCGTACCACATTCTGCCATTTTTCGACCATATGATCAGCTGGATCACTTTTCACATTGAATCTCGAGGCAACGACTTCAGATTATTTATTTAGTCAAAGAGGCTTCAAGGATAATCCCACCAATGAGTTTGAAATTGAATTACAGTGTAAAAATAAGGAGAAAATTATTATGGCAATTAAAGTATGTTGTACAGTACACCCAATTTAGGTCTGGTTGTCAATGGAACATACACATATCTTATTATCAAAAGTAGAAAAAATGGGAAACGAGGAGATACAGTGATCCTCATTCTTTCATACAAAGATCAATGGGTCAGGACCATGTAAAGTTAAACTCAAAGGTAATTGTTCAACATATATTCACAATGGTCAAAGTAAAAAAAATCTTAACGAAGATAGAAGAAGAAAATAAAATAAAGATAATAGAAAGTTTCCAAACTCCCTTATATGACTTATGAATGACATTGTAAAAATTTAGGATGGCAAATGGCTGGTTCGACCTATTTAATTGGCTCATCTAAGTTTGTGAATTTAAATAGATTTTTTTATTAGATAAGTCAATTATTACAACTAGAAAACGGCTTAATACAGACATAGTTACAAACAGATTTGGTCTATATTACAGACAATTTTTGGTTACCGATGAAATTACCGACGGATTTTGTCGTTCTGTAAAAATCTCGTCGGAAACTATTTACCGACGAATTTTTTTCCGACGAAAAATTACAGACGAATTTTTACCAATTACCGACAGGTTTTTTCGATAAATTCTCCCCCTCCATTTCCCTGAAACGTCGAACTTTCCGACTAATTTTTTGTCGGTAATTAGAGACAGATTTTTCGACAAATTTTCTGTCAGTAATTAGAGCCAGATGTTTGGTGTAAAACCCGGTTAATTAACGGCTAATTAACCCATAAATGAGAATTTATTCTAGAAAGCCTAAAATGTGATTTTTATGGCTAAATGTGATAGAGGAGACTGAGACGAGAATTTTGGTACCAATTTTATAGAATTCGGACCAAGATTGGACCGAACGGGCCAAACCGGGCCAACCGGATCCAAAGTGGGCCCTTGACCCAACATAACTTAACCAAAACCCTAGTTTTCAGCACTCTCTCTCCTCATTTGTTACACATTCACGCTGAAATGGTGGAGAGGAAGGGAAGAACATTCTCTCAACTTCTCTCTCTCACTTGATCTTCAAACCACCATAACTTTTGATCTAGAGCTCCGATTGCCACTCCGTTTGCGGCCACGCGTTCACCGCGGAGAGCTCTACAAAACCCATACAATTAATCTTGAGGTAAGCCACGCGTTTCTGTTCGAAATCCCAGCCCTTAATTTCGAGTTTCATGGGTAAAATGTTGAGATTTTGGGTTCCTTGATGTTATAGGACCCAACTCTCTTGAAGGAGAAGGTTAATCTTGTCTCCTTGGACCTTGGGTGTGGTAAGACTCTCAACCCTAGTGTAATTTGTGATTTTATGATGCTTGGGTTTTGAGATGTTGTGTATGGGTATGATGGTTGTGGCTTAGGTTGTGTATGTGTGGATATTGGAGCTTGATTGGTGACTTTGAAAAGCTTGGAAAGGGTTTGGTGGTGAAAAACCTGTTCTTGGAGGTGTTGAGGCCTTGAGAGCTTGTGGATAAGTGGTTTGGAAGTGCTCCGGGGGAGCTTGGGAGAATCGGCTAAGGTATGGTTTCGGTTTCCCGTATCTAATATGTAATGTGGTAGGAAATACTTAGGCTAGAGGCCCTAAGATAGGCATTGAATTGTGGATGTTGTTGAATGATTGAGATATATGATGTGGTCATATATGTGATGATGATTATTGATGCCTTGGTGGTATGATGTATGAGAAATATGCATGTAGTGATATATGCTTGATGATTGGTTATGGTTGAATTGTGGGTTGAACCATGTTGATGGTGAGTATGATATTGATTATGTACAATGATGGTTTATTGGAATTGATGTTGTTGAGAATTGGCATGAGGAATAGTGTATGATATGTCAATATGTTTGAGTTTGAGCCACTTGGGTGAAGTGGGCTAAAATGATGAGATAGTGATTTTGGTAAATTGTGATAATGTGTCAATGTGTGAGTTGAGGAGGATTGATATTGAATTTGATACATTTTGATTTATTTCAAAGAAAAGGGATGAAAATGGCATGTTTTGATTGATTTTGAAAAGAGTTGAAAATGGCTTGTTTTGAAAATGGCATATTGTGGTTTTGTATGAAAATATGGTTTTTGGGCACACTTTGGCGGGACATAACTTGGACTACGGATCTCTGTTTTGTACCAAATCTGTTTAGAAATGAAATTGGATCCGGGATGTCCATGTCGTTTGAAGAACGGGTGAAAAACGATTTAAAATGAGGAAGTTATGTCCGTTGGAAGATTGGGGCGTAAATCTGTGAATTCTGCAGCTTTTAACTTAGAAAATTTTTAGCAGAATGACCTCTTGCGCGTGGGCGCACCTGGCGCGTACGCGCCGATCTTCCAGAAAGCGCCATCCACGCGTGCGCGTGATGTGCGCGGGCGCGCCGATTGTGCTGCACCCAATGCCCAGCCATTTTCCAGAGAGTTATGCCAGAACTGTGCCAGTGTTGTGCCTGGGGCACGAGAACACCCGCGCGTACGCGTGGTTGGCGCGTGCGCGGCGATTGACAAATTTTTAATCCACGCGTTAGCGTGCATGACGCTTGCGCGTCGATGAGTTTTTGAGGCCATCCACGCGTGCGCGTGGAGTGCGCGTACGCGCGGCCCTGTGTTCATCCCAAAGTTGATTTTTGAGTTTTAAAAGCCAAATCTCATACTTCTAAGCCTCCGATCTCACCATTTATGTCTTAAATCATTATGACATGCCTAGCTATTGAAAAGGGGCTAGTGAATGAGGTAACTTGCGAGTGAAGCAAGGGAAAAATGTATGATCAATGAGGATCAAGATGATTATGTGAGATGCGGAGGATGGTGGTGGAAGTGCTTGTTATGCCATGGGCCGAAAGGCTGTAATTGTTAATGAAATGGCTGGTTATGGATTTAACCGTGAGCCGGAATAGCTGTGTATGCTATGAATATTGGCTGGTTCTGGATTGAACCGTGAGCCGGAATGGCTGATATGGATGTTGATCCATGGATGAGAATTCATGCATGTTGATGCTGAATTATTGATAATTGTGAATTGCACTTCCACTATCAAAGATACGAGTTTCCCTGGGTAGTAGCAGTGGCTAGCCACCACGTGCTCCAGGTTGAGACCTGATACTCTGGTGACCCTATGTCGTAAGTGTGGCCGGGCACTGTGAAAGACCCGGATGAGCTCGCCCCCGAAATATTCACCAGTGAGGGTGATGGATATGGATCATGTTTATGATCAAGTTTATAACGAGTAAAACTCGAGTTGGGGATGCGCGACAGAGGGACAGTCCAATGGTTAGCGACCAGGACTTGTCGGGTTGGCTCTATAACTGACAGGATGATATCATCGGCCACTAGGGACAGGCATTCATCATATGCATGCTATGTGAATTGTTTGAGATTGCCTATTTGACTGCATATAACTTGCTAATTGTCTAAATGTCTTAACTGCTCCTATTTGTATATTCTTTGCCTGATATAACTGTGTTTGCTATAATATACTCCTGCTGGTGGTTGGGAGGTTTGAAGGAATTGGAAAGGGAAGTATTAGTTAGATTGAAGAATCTTTAGTCAGATGCCCTTATATGGTTTAGCCTGTTTATAAGCTTTGATATTATCTGGAGGAAGTTCTAGGATTGCCTTTGGCTTTCCTCTATTATTATGTATTATATATGTGGAAGCTGTTACCATGCTGGGGACCTCTGGTTCTCACCCATGCGGATTTTGTGATTTTCAGATGCAGGACGTGAGGTTTCCCGCTGAGGCATGCTGGAGACTTCTAGATTTGCGAAGATTCCTTGTTCTTGGGGACTCTGTTTAGTTTATATGTTTTGCTTAGATACTTTTATCTCCATTAAATAATACAGACTGTGACGACTCCTCTTATGGGAGATTTTGGAGAATAGGTTTTATGTATTTGTGTCCCTTTGGGTTTCCTTTGGGGTTTTCATTATTCTATCATATGTATATATTGCTATGCTCGGACCGGTTATCTTCGCAGCCGGATCTTGAGTCTTGATATTCATGTTTTTGACACTTCTTTGTATATATATAATCTCGCGTTGGTTTATCCTTGTTCGTTACGTTATCGATCGGAGTGTTGCGCTTTTAAGTTGCGGTTTTTGTTTACCCCTTTTTCTACAAAGACTCCTAGTTATAATCAATCATTCATACTACTATACGTACTAAATTTTTATTTTAGAGGTCGTAATACCTTGCCATCTCTGAATTATGACTTAAGCATAAGACTCTGTATGGTAGGGTGTTACATTATGGTATCAGAGCAGTTCGTTCCTGTAGAGCCTGAGGGATGGACTGATTATGCTTCTGTGCATTCTCTGTGTGTGTGTTATGTGCTATTAGTATATCTGCTTGATATAATTGGCATAAACGTTCATGAGCATGCATTTGGGACTTTGAAGCACTAGACTTCCGATATTGAGACTGATCAACTTAATATCGATTGTTGGGTGTGTATAGGAACTAGATGGCGCCTCGTGGACGCGGTAGAGGTAGTGTGAGAGGTCGTACGAATGCTCGTGCACCGGAGAATAACTCGAATAACCCGGTAGACCTTATGGCGGCATTGGGGAACATGGCTGCGGCTATGTGGGCCACTGCAGAGGCTCTTGGACAACAGATGAGCAACCATGGCAACGACAGAAATGGAGCTCAGGGACCAATAGAGATTAGAACTTCCGTTGTGTTGGGGAACAAGTGTGGGGTTGCTGAAGAGTATGTGAAGAAGGCAGCTGCTGAGAGAGGGAGTCACAAGGGGTTATTCCCACGGAACCGAGGGAAGAGCTTTACACCTAGAGGTCCGCCTTTCAAGCGGGGAGGCTCTTTTAAGAGGCCCAACAACAACAACTCCCAAGGAAAAAGGTTTGGGAAGCAGCCACAGAATGAGCAAGCTTGCGCTAGGTGTGGAAGTCACCATCCGGGAGTCCCGCGCATGGCCGGATGGGGTTTGTGCTACTTCTGTGGTAAGGCGGGACATAAGGTCCCAAACTGCCCGGAGAAGAAAAAACAAGGTGCAGGAAAAGCACAGAAGACTGGTCGAGTGTTCACCACTTCAGCTATAGGTGCCGAGGGATCCGAGACACTTATTCGAGGTAACTGTGAAATGGCTGGTCAAACTTTAAATGCTTTATTTGATTCGGGGGCATCGTATTCATTCATTGCATTTGAGAAAGCTCATGAGTTAGGCTTGAAGATTGTAACCTTAGGTTATGATCTAAGAGTGTACAATGCTACCCACGAGGCCACGGTAACTAGGCTAGGATACCCGGAAGTTTCCTTTAGGTTCAAGCAGCGTGATTTCGTTCATAATTTAGTCTGCTTGCCGATGATCAGTCTTGATCTTATCTTGGGATTGGATTGGTTATCTAAGAACCATGTTCTGCTAGATTGTTCTACAAAGTCGGTGTACTTTATGCCGGAAGATACAGAAGGGCCGGTCGTGGTGAATAATTATTACTTGAATTCGATGATGGTGAACTGTTCTGGAATCGAATGTCAGGGTATCATGTTGTTAACCGCGTGCGTTTCGGGTGATGATCAAAGGTTGGAACAGATTCCAGTTGTGTGTGAGTTTCCGAAAGTGTTTCCCGATGATATTGATGAGTTTCCACCTAACCGAGAGGTTGAGTTTGCTATTGAATTGGTGCCCGGGGCGGGACCGATCTCAAGTGCTCCTTATAGGATGTCACCGTTAGAGATGAACGAGCTAAAGTCTCAGTTAGAGGATTTGTTGGGAAAGAATTTTATACGGCCAAGTGTCTCTCCGTGGGGCGCTCCAGTGCTATTAGTGAAGAAGAAAGATGGGAGTATGCGGCTCTGTGTGGATTACAGGCAGTTGAACAAGGTTACAATAAAGAATAAGTACCCATTGCCAAGGATTGATGATCCCATGGATCAGTTACAAGGAACTGGAGTTTTCTCCAAGATTGATTTGCGATCCGGTTATCACCAGATAAGGGTGAGGGGTGAGGATATCCCTAAGACCGCTTTCAGAACTCGTTATGATCATTACGAGTACACGGTGATGTCTTTTGGGTTGACGAACGCTCCTGCGGTATTCATGGATTACATGAATAGAGTTTTCCGTCCGTTTCTGGATAAATTCGTTGTTGTCTTCATCGATGACATACTGATTTATTCCAAGACCGAGGAAGAGCATGCGGAACACTTGAGGACCGTGTTGCAGATTTTAAAGGAGAAGAAACTTTATGCAAAACTGTCTAAGTGTGAGTTTTGGAAGAGTGAGGTGAAGTTTTTGGGGCATGTGGTGAGTAAGAAGGGAATAGCCGTAGACCCAACTAAGGTGGAGGCTGTGATGGATTGGAAACAACCAACTACCGTCACAGAGATAAGGAGTTTTCTGGGTTTAGCTGGCTATTACCGAAGGTTTATCAAGGGCTTTTCACAGATAGCTTTGCCAATGACAAAGTTAACCCGCAGAGACACTCCGTTTGTTTGGACTCCTGAGTGCAAGGAGAGCTTTCAGACATTGAAGAAAAAATTGACTACTGCACCTGTGTTAGTGTTACCCGAGCCGAATGAGCCATTTGAGGTGTATTGTGATGCCTCATTGAAGGGTTTAGGGTGCGTGCTGATGCAGCACCATAATGTGGTGGCGTATGCCTCACGACAGTTGAGACCTCATGAAGTTAGATACCCTACGCACGATTTGGAACTCGCTGCGGTTGTGTTTGCCTTGAAGGTGTGGAGGCATTATCTCTATGGGGTTAAGTTCCAAGTTTTCTCTGATCATAAGAGCTTAAAGTACCTCTTTGATCAAAAAGAGCTTAATATGAGGCAGAGAAGGTGGATGGAATTGCTGAAGGATTACGACTTTGAGTTGCATTACCATCCGGGAAAGGCAAACGTAGTGGCGGATGCGTTAAGTCGGAAGTCATTATATGCGTCTTGGATGATGCTTCAAGAGGAGAAGTTGCTCAAGGGATTCGAGAGTCTTAAAATTGGTGCTCAAGAAGTATCCGGAACCTTGTGTTTGAGCCGATTAGAAATCTCAAGTGACTTTAAGCCCGAACTCCTAAAGGCTCATCAAAATGATGAAGCGTTATGGAAGGTGTTACCGGCCATTGAGCAAGGAAAACAGTGGAGAGTGTCGGAAGAAAAAGATGGGTTATGGAGATTCAAGGGTAGAATCATTGTGCCGGATGTTGGCACTTTGAGGCAAGATATTTTAAAGGAGGCACACAAAAGTGGATTCTCCATTCACCCGGGAAGTACTAAGATGTACCATGATTTAAAGGCGATATTTTGGTGGCCGGGTATGAAAAACGATGTGGCGGAATATGTTTCAGAGTGCTTAACTTGTCAAAAGGTAAAGATTGAACATCAAAAGCCCGCCGGTATGTTGCAACCTTTAGAGATTCCACAATGGAAGTGGGAAAGTATTGCAATGGACTTTGTGTCAGGATTGCCAAAGACTAGGGCTGGTTTTGATGCTATTTGGGTGATCGTGGACCGACTGACGAAGTCAGCTCACTTTTTGCCCATTCGTATGACTTACACCCTTGAGGAGCTAGCACGGTTATACATAAAGGAGATTGTGAGACTCCATGGTGTACCTGCTACTATAATCTCTGATAGAGATCCTCGTTTCACTTCAAGATTTTGGGGTGCATTTCAGAAAGCTTTTGGAACCCGATTAAGCTTGAGCACGGCTTACCATCCTCAAACAGATGGTCAATCTGAGAGGACGATCCAAACACTAGAGGATATGTTGAGAGCTTGTGTTTTGGACCAACCGGCGAGTTGGGATCGGTATATGCCATTAGTGGAGTTTGCATACAATAATAGTTATCATGCGAGCATTGGAATGGCTCCGTATGAGGCCTTGTATGGGAGGAAATGTCAATCTCCGCTATGTTGGTATGAAACTGGAGAGAAAAGCTTGTTGGGGCCAGAAATGATAGCTGAGACCACTGAGCAAGTCAAGAAAATCCGAGATAGGATGCTTACGGCGCAGAGTCGTCAAAAGAATTACGCCGATCAGAGGCGAAAGCCCTTAGAATTTGAGGAAGGAGACCATGTTTTCCTTAAGGTTACTCCGACCACGGGAGTAGGTGGGGCGATTAAAGCAAAGAAGTTGAATCCTCGATACATTGGTCCATTTCAGATCCTAGAGAGGATTGGACCGTTGGCGTATCGGATGGCTCTACCACCTCATCTTTCGAACCTGCACGACGTGTTTCACGTGTCGCAGCTTCGGAAGTACACTCCTGATGCTAGCCATGTGTTAGAACCTGAGTCGGTTCAGTTAAGGGAAGATTTGACACTTCCAGTGGCTCCAGTCAGAATTGATGATACTAGTATTAAACGGTTGGGTGGAAAAGATGTTTCATTAGTCAAAGTGGCATGGAGTCGAGGCGGTGTTGAGAAACACACTTGGGAACTTGAGTCGGAGATGCGAACGGATTATCCGCATTTATTCTCAGGTAATAATTGCATTTGAATTTTGTGGGCAAAATTCCCAATTAGGTGGGTAGAATGTAAAACCCGGTTAATTAACGGCTAATTAACCCATAAATGAGAATTTATTCTAGAAAGCCTAAAATGTGATTTTTATGGCTAAATGTGATAGAGGAGACTGAGACGAGAATTTTGGTACCAATTTTATAGAATTCGGACCAAGATTGGACCGAACGGGCCAAACCGGGCCAACCGGACCCAAAGTGGGCCCTTGGCCCAACATAACTTAACCAAAACTCTAGTTTTCAGCACTCTCTCTCCTCATTTGTTACACATTCACGCTGAAATGGTGGAGAGGAAGGGAAGAACATTCTCTCAACTTCTCTCTCTCACTTGATCTTCAAACCACCATAACTTTTGATCTAGAGCTCCGATTGCCACTCCGTTTGCGGCCACGCGTTCACCGCGGAGAGCTCTACAAAACCCATACAATTAATCTTGAGGTAAGTGACGATTGGATTTTTGATGGTTTAGAATTTCTCAAGTAAAACCTCGTTGTAAAGTATAGTTTCCAAACCAAACAATAATCCTTTCGTACAAAAAGTTGTTTGTCACTAGTACAAACCCCTAAATTTATAAACCGAAGTATTGGAACCTCGGGTCGTTCTCCCTAGGAATTACAATAGAGTGTCTTGTTATTGGTTTGAGTTATTTTTGGGGTTTTGATAAGAAGCATGAAAGATAAATGGCAAGAAAGTAAACTAAGGCCTAAAAAGGTCTTGGCAAGGGTTGGTAGTCAAGGATCTCTATCCTAATCACTAACCACAATATGAGAATTGGCAAGGATTAATCCCATTAAATCATCCTTTAACTAGTAGTAAAGGAAAGTCAAATGAGCTATATCAATCCTAGTCCATAAGTCCTAACTCTCCACCAATTCAATTAGTGAGAACTAGAGTCAATGGCTCCCAATCATCAATCACTTGGACATTAGTAACTCAAGAGTTCCTAAGTTACCTTTCCAAGCCAAGAGTATAAAATTCTACTCTAAAATCCAACCAAGCATTTCATCAAACACTTGGAAGGCATAAAAGGAAAGCATAGTAAATTGCAAGAAAAGTAAATCTACACTACTCAATTACAAGGAATTAACAACAACAAATCAAATGAACACAATTATTAAGAAGTACCTTTTATTGAATTGAAAGAGAGTAGAAGAAACAATTCTAGATCTACAACAAAATCTAAGAAAAACATAAAGGAAATTACAACAAAAGAATAGAGGAAGATGAATGTAACAACAAGGAATTGAAGAGTAGAAGTAGAAGAAAGCAAAGATTAAAACCTAGATCTAAGAACTAATCCTAATCCTAATCCTAATTCTAGAGAGAAGTGAGAGCTTCTCTCTCTAGAAACTAACTTCTAGAACTAAACTAAACTAATGGTTAAAAGTTAGTTGATTCCTCTTCAATCCTTGGCTTAAATAGCATCAGAAATGAGTTGGATTGGGCCCACAAGGCTTCTAAAATCGCTGGCCACGTTTTACTTTAAGTGGACCATATGGCAGCAACGGCGCGTGCGCGTACTATGCGCGTGCGCGCCACCATACGTGTAGCAACTATGGCAAATCTTATATCGTTTCGAAGCCCCGGATGTTAGCTTTCCAACCCAACTGGAACCGCATCATTTGGACCTCTGTAGCTCAAGTTATGATCATTTAAGTGCGAAGAGGTCGGCTTGACAGCTTTCCGGTTCTTTCATTTCTTCATGAGTTCTCCAATTTTTCATGCTTCTTTCTTCATTCCCTTGATCCAATCTTTGCCTCCTAAATCTGAAATCACTTAACAAACATATCAAGGCATCTAATGGAATCAAGGTGAATTGTATTTATCTATTTTAAGACCTAAAAAGCATGTTTTCACTCTTAAGCACAATTAAAGGAGAATATACAAAACCATGCTATTTCATTGAATAAATGTGGGTAAAAGGTTATAGAATCCCCTAAAATCAATACAAGACAAACCGTCAAATTGGGGTTTGTCAGTAAGCCACGTGTTTCTGTTCGAAATCCCAGCCCTTAATTTCGAGTTTCATGGGTAAAATGTTGAGATTTTGGGTTCCTTGATGTTATAGGACCCAACTCTCTTGAAGGAGAAGGTTAATCTTGTCTCCTTGGACCTTGGGTGTGGTAAGACTCTCAACCCTAGTGTAATTTGTGATTTTATGATGCTTGGGTTTTGAGATGTTGTGTATGGGTATGATGGTTGTGGCTTAGGTTGTGTATGTGTGGATATTAGAGCTTGATTGGTGACTTTGAAAAGCTTGGAAAGGGTTTGGTGGTGAAAAACCTGTTCTTGGAGGTGTTGAGGCCTTGAGAGCTTGTGGATAAGTGGTTTGGAAGTGCTCCGGGGGAGCTTGGGAGAATCGGCTAAGGTATGGTTTCGGTTTCCCGTATCTAATATGTAATGTGGTAGGAAATACTTAGGCTAGAGGCCCTAAGATAGGCATTGAATTGTGGATGTTGTTGAATGATTGAGATATATGATGTGGTCATATATGTGATGATGATTATTGATGCCTTGGTGGTATGATGTATGAGAAATATGCATGTAGTGATATATGCTTGATGATTGTTTATGGTTGAATTGTGGGTTGAACCATGTTGATGGTGAGTATGATATTGATTATGTACAATGATGGTTTATTGGAATTGATGTTGTTGAGAATTGGCATGAGGAATAGTGTATGATATGTCAATATGTTTGAGTTTGAGCCACTTGGGTGAAGTGGGCTAAAATGATGAGATAGTGATTTTGGTAAATTGTGGTAATGTGTCAATGTGTGAGTTGAGGAGGCTTGATATTGAATTTGATACATTTTGATTTATTTCAAAGAAAAGGGATGAAAATGGCATATTTTGATTGATTTTGAAAAGAGTTGAAAATGGCTTGTTTTGAAAATGGCATATTGTGGTTTTGTATGAAAATATGGTTTTTGGGCACACTTTGGCGGGACTTAACTTGGACTACAGATCTCCGTTTTGTACCAAATCTGTTTAAAAATGAAATTGGATCCGGGATGTCCATGTCGTTCGAAGAACGGGTGAAAAACGGTTTAAAATGAGGAAGTTATGTCCGTTGGAAGATTGGGGCGTAAATCTGTGAATTCTGCAGCTTTTAACTTAGAAAATTTTTAGCAGAATGACCCCTTGCGCGTGGGCGCACCTGGCGCGTACGCGCCGATCTTCCAGAAAGCGCCATCCACGCGTGCGCGTGATGTGCGCGGGCGCGCCGATTGTGCTGCACCCAATGCCCAGCCATTTTCCAGAGAGTTATGCCAGAACTGTGCCAGTGTTGTGCCTGGGGCACGAGAACACCCGCGCGTACGCGTGGTTGGCGCGTGCGCGGCGATTGGCAAATTTTTAATCCACGCGTTAGCGTGCATGACGCTTGCGCGTCGATGAGTTTTTGAGGCCATCCACGCGTGCGCGTGGAGTGCGCGTACGCGCGGCCCTGTGTTCATCCCAAAGTTGATTTTTGAGTTTTAAAAGCCAAATCTCATACTTCTAAGCCTCCGATCTCACCATTTATGTCTTAAATCATTATGACATGCCTAGCTATTGAAAAGGGGCTAGTGAATGAGGTAACTTGCGAGTGAAGCAAGGGAAAAATGTATGATCAATGAGGATCAAGATGATTATGTGAGATGCGAAGGATGGTGGTGGAAGTGCTTGTTATGCCATGGGCCGAAAGGCTGTAATTGTTAATGAAATGGCTGGTTATGGATTTAACCGTGAGCCGGAATAGCTGTGTATGCTATGAATATTGGCTGGTTCTGGATTGAACCGTGAGCCGGAATGGCTGATATGGATGTTGATCCATGGATGAGAATTCATGCATGTTGATGCTGAATTATTGATAATTGTGAATTGCACTTCCACTATCAGAGATACGAGTTTCCCTGGGTAGTAGCAGTGGCTAGCCACCACGTGCTCCAGGTTGAGACCTGATACTCTGGTGACCCTATGTCGTAAGTGTGGCCGGGCACTGTGAAAGAATCGGATGAGCTCGCCCCTGAAATATTCACCAGTGAGGGTGATGGATATGGATCATGTTTATGATCAAGTTTATAACGAGTAAAACTCGAGTTGGGGATGCGCGACAGAGGGACAGTCCAATGGTTAGCGACCAGGACTTGTCGGGTTGGCTCTATAACCGACAGGATGATATCATCGGCCACTAGGGACAGGCATTCATCATATGCATGCTATGTGAATTGTTTGAGATTGCCTATTTGACTGCATATAACTTGCTAATTGTCTAAATGTCTTAACTGCTCCTATTTGTATATTCTTTGCCTGATATAACTGTGTTTGCTATAATATACTCCTGCTGGTGGTTGGGAGGTTTGAAGGAATTGGAAAGGGAAGTATTAGTTAGATTGAAGAATCTTTAGTCAGATGCCCTTATATGGTTTAGCCTATTTATAAGCTTTGATATTATCTGGAGGAAGTTCTAGGATTGCCTTTGGCTTTCCTCTATTATTATGTATTATATATGTGGAAGCTGTTACCATGCTGGGGACCTCTGATTCTCACCCATGCGGATTTTGTGGTTTTCAGATGCAGGACGTGAGGTTTCCCGCTGAGGCATGCTGGAGACTTCTAGATTTGCGAAGATTCCTTGTTCTTGGGGACTCTGTTTAGTTTATATGTTTTGCTTAGATACTTTTATCTCCATTAAATAATACAGACTGTGACGACTCCTCTTATGGGAGATTTTGGAGAATAGGTTTTATGTATTTGTGTCCCTTTGGGTTTCCTTTGGGGTTTTCATTATTCTATCATATGTATATATTGCTATGCTCGGACCGGTTATCTTCGCAGCCGGATCTTGAGTCTTGATATTCATGTTTTTGACACTCCTTTGTATATATATAATCTCGCGTTGGTTTATCCTTGTTCGTTACGTTATCGATCGGAGTGTTGCGCTTTTAAGTTGCGGTTTTTGTTTACCCCTTTTTCTACAAAGGCTCCTAGTTATAATCAATCATTCATACTACTATACGTACTAAATTTTTATTTTAGAGGTCGTAATACCTTGCCATCTCTGAATTATGACTTAAGCATAAGACTCTGTATGGTAGGGTGTTACATTTGGCCGATTTTCTGTCGGTAATTTGAGCCTTGGAATACCATCCTAAACTCTGAATACAGACAGAAAATCTATCTGTAAATCTGTTAGTAAGATAAAATAGATTTTTTTTTAGATTTTTTTATTACAAAATAAACTCGTTTTCATAAAAAATAAATATAAATTTAAACAAGTTCATCGTATTATCAAATTAAAAGAAAAGTACTATAAACAAGCAAGTCAATATAATTCAAAACATAAACAAAGTATATTGATACATCAACTATAATAATAAGTAACCATACATCAACAAAGTGTATTGATACATCAACTATGATTCAAAATATAAACTCAGTGTATTGTTCAACTATACTACATCGAAAACAAAAGAAGATTCTATTTTTCAATGTTCCGCAGCTCATTGGCAGCATGCAGAAATCTTACAACTGATTCAATATAGTACAAGAGCTTATATTATGCAGAATAGACCCTACAAGATGGTTGTTGGCAATATTCTTGAACATAAGAAACAGGAGAAACTTAATACAACTGATACACAAAGAAGTGATTCTTTTTTTCTGTTGAAATAAGAATGAATCATATTCACAATTCAAAAAGGTGTTCAAGTTTTTCAATCTCACTAGGAATTCTAACCACAAGTTGAATGTCATTTAATTGCCTACAATAACAAATTAGTTTTAAATAATTACATGTAGTGAAAAGAGGACCAAGATTATACAATCAGAAATAGACTCACAGGTAGCTCAATTTCGACATGTTGCCAAGTTCTGTAGGTATTGGACCAGTAAACTTGTTTCCATGAAGGTACCTATATAGTTAACGTGCTCATGATAGAACAAATAGTGAAGCAATTTCAATCTTCTTTTAAAACTATGAATTTTAATAACATCTTTCCTTTTATTATAATGAAAATCTAGTTTGATTACATAATCTTTAAGAAATTTAGTTATAAGTGTGAATTGGGTTTGATTATATTATTTATAAATGTTGATTATATTGGCTGACTATGTGTGCATAGAAAAGATATAATAGTGCGTTGACAGAGAAACCAGTTGCTATCCAATAAATAGCGTATAGTTAACCTATATCATAATCCAAGTTAAACTGCCATCTACTATATACAAAGTTCTAGCACACTAAGCCAATTGATGAATACTATCCTCAAAGAGTAATCACGAATTAAGCAATTAGGGAAATCAAACAATTAATAGTGTTCAAAGGCACTTACTACTTCCACACAGGTGGGAGTTTCTTGGTCTTCTTGTAGTAACGAGCAATATTTAAAGTAAGTTAGTAACTAATGTCCATTCTAATTCAAATTTACTCAAAAGCAGTAAGTAAACAACAATTTAGATTGTCACTACCTTAGGGACAGGGGGTGGCTTGGTGCTGCATGCTTTAGTAGGGTCTTTGCAGAGATATTTGTACAACGAATCGGCATCAAGCTTTGAATTATATAAATATTCAGCAACATCTGTATCCAAATACCCTATAACCTGAAAATTTGAAAACAATAATTCATAATATAATTTTCCATTTTAGAACCAAAAGAAACCATGGTGTGCAATCCATTTGCGACAATCAAATGCACCGAGCGAAAATCACACAAAGTTCTATACTTCCTGACACACTTGCTCGATTGTCTTGCACTTAGAATTGCATTGTCCTTCAGAGTCATGCTTAACTAACTGTAAACAATAAAAGAAAGTTTCAAAATCATCAAATAAAGTAGTACCTTAGAATCATCAAAAGCAGCAGCTACATCATCTACATTTACATCTTCTTCCTCTGTAAAAGTATTATTTTGTCTCTAAATATCTTGCTACTTGTTGCAATCCATAGACACCAAATTGAAACAAAAAAATAATTCTCCATAGCTCACTTGTGCTATTAGAACTTTTGAGGCCCATCTAAGATTGACACCTAACCTATACAGGGTACTCTTCTTCTTGTGTTAATTGGCCAGTGCTTCTCATAGCTGCAACAATCACAAACAATTGCAACATCAATTTAAAAAACACTTTCTAAAATGTCATTTACAAAAGAGATAGTAGTATCAGCATTAAAGCAAGCTTATACAAACAAAATCACTTATAATTAAAATGCAAATAATGAAAATTTGATCTAAGAATAAAAATATCCGCCAAGTTACTTTACCTTCACAATAGATCAAAACACAAATCCCATTTCTCCTCATTCATTTTGTTCTAATGCGTCATAAATTCTAATTATAGTATCCACTATTCAGATAGGCCAAAAAGAGGTGTTGAAGATGCAAACTAGACATATGATTGCTTTCAACCATTAAGGTTCTAATTATTAGGAAGATAAGCATAAAGGAGACATCTTAAAGTTTGCCAATCTAATATCAGTACTGAAAGATAAATAAACCTTACAAGGGATGTGTCTATATAATATCCACTAAGGAAAAAAACTTGTACTTACAAAGAATTGATTAAGGTTATGAACTACTAAACAAGTATACTATATATACTGCATTATTCTATATGGTCCATGTATATTAAAATAATGGTTATCACTTACCATAACACACCTTATCAGAAAATAGGTGAAACAAATAGCTGTGATAGATCCAAACTGCAATATAATGTCACAACTAAATTGATATGAAAAAATTCTTCTGAGATTCACTTATTAAATGAGTAATTTATATATCACAAATTAAGGCTCAAGCCTTAATTTGTTGTGATTTAAGAAATAATTACAAGTATTCAAATGAGACAAGTATTTAAATAAGACAATGCAGAAACTTTACCTTCCTCCATATAGCAAGAAGCCTAATGCATCAATAAATGACACAATTGAGGAAAAGAAAAATCTCACTTTAAAAAATGTATATGCATAAACCAACCAACCATTCATACAAAAAGCTAACCTGCAATAAATATCTTTCCAATGAATATCACAAGTGTTGTCATCTATCCAAAAGTATATCCAAATACAAACCTGAATACACAATCACATTTTAGTATACATTTCTTTTAATACAAAAATTGGAAAAGTAATTTACTAGCTTCAAATAATTATGCGGAAAATACTTGATCTTTTGTGTGGTGTTTGCCAAAACTGTAACCAAAAGATGGATGGTAACAATACGAAACTTTTATCTTTGTCCATGTGTATAGCTTCAAGTTTTGTTCTTTCTTCTTATGGACATACATAATGGCATTGAGACACATATAGAGTAGTAGTAAATAGCACTAACCTGTTGCCAAAAGAAGCATGCAACTTAGTGATGACGACTTCCTCTTCAATAGAGATGTTTCCTCTTTTAAGATTAGCTCTCAAATAGTTAATCCATCTCAATCTGCGACCCTCATGAAGAAGAAGAAAAAGAATAAGAGCCTGATGATGAAACAAATGAAAAGAATAATGGAGATGGAAGCATGCATACTAGCATTCTTAGGCAAAGCCCTCTAAGAACCTTCTCCATTGGCTTGAATGTAGTTGGTTAAGATTTGATCCTCCTCTTTTGTCCAGCAGCCTTTCTTGAGTCCCACCTTGTCACAACAAGAGCCCTTCCCATCTTTCTATGCCTCCTGCAACTACAATAATAATATAATGAAATTGAAATTATACCAATTGAGAACAGGGAGAATGGCTAAGTGGGAAATAAGTAACAACAAATAATATGGTGGCTAAGGTTTAAAACGTAAAAAATATGAAAAATGTTGGATTTTATTATTATTAAAACTGGATTTTACAATTTTTAAAATGGTACACCTGGACCCTAAAATAGAAACAGATATAAAAATAATGTTATTTGAAATATTAGAAAATATTATTTAGTTTGAAACACGATTACAAATTTTTTAACTATATGGACTTATTTGAAAATTGAGTAAAGTGTAATCAAACCAAATATTATTCTATCGTATATATGCAGGAGGATTTAAGTAGAGACAAGCTTGCCTTGGTTAGCTTTATCATCAGTAACAAAATTTGCCTTTCTTTTAATGGCTTTATCACCAATAGAAAAATTGCAGGTGATTCATTAGTAAGACATATGAAATAAAAGAATTGCAGCTAATAGAGCTCTAAGCATATTACTAAGTTCAACCCTTGTAAAGCATAATTTATAATCGTATTCTCTTAGAAGGATCACTATCACACTATAGCAAGAGGCAGCAGCAAAAGAAAAAAGATAGTGCAGTGAAAGGAAATACCAAAAATTAAAAAACCATGAGAAAAAAAATTTTAACAACAAATTTTAAATTAAACTAATTATTAAAATCAGAAAAAAAATCTAATTAAATCTAATCTAATCAAAACCTAAAAATTCACTCATCATAAAATAAATCTAACTAAACTAATTACTAAAATCAAACTAACTAAACAAAATTAATTGAACTTAACAGAAATTAAAAGAATTTAGAAACCAAAACCTGGAAGCATTGACTGGAGGATATGATGGCTATGGCGCTGAGAAAATGTGGGAGCCAAAACTGAGTGGGGATAAATGGAGAGAAAGAGAGGCGCGGCGGCGGTGGGGACAGATGCTGCTACAGGTGACGCCGGTGTGCTGTAGCTCACCTAAGATGAAGAGAACATGAACTTTAGCTTGATTTGTTCTGTGAACGAGAAAGAACAAGAGAGACAGGGGCTGTGTTCTACTGGTTCAGTGTTTAAATGAGAGGAGAAGAATGAGAAGGTAGCTGCGGTGGTTAGGGTGGCCGACGGTGGAGCTGTGAGTGAGGAAAGGAGAAGAAGAAGCTCGTGCGACGGAGAAGCTCATTGAAAGAGAGAGGAACAAGTCATTTGATTTGGGATTTTTTGTGTGTGTGAAAGGAGCTCGATAGGGTGGGGGTGAAGTTAGGTTTAAATTAAAATTTTTCAACGGAATATTTTATATTACAGACAGATTTTTTGTTTGTAATAATTTAATAAAATGTAGTATTTTTGTCCATTTAATTACAGACAGATTTTCTGTCGATAACCATTTCCCACAAAAAAAAATTAATTTTTCCGACAGAATTATCGACGAATTCTCTTTTTCGTCTGTAATTTATGCTAATTCATTTTTTTTATTTTCGACAAAAACTTTCTCGCAAATTCTATCTGTATTTCCGTGGAATAAAATCCGTCAGAAATATCTGTCTGTAATAACTAATTTTCTAGTAGTGTATATATTTAATATATGAAAAAGTGATATTTTTTTCTATTCTATTTATAAAATATATATTTTTTTCGTGTAAGAGTCAAATAACATATGTTTTAATTTATTTAATTAAAATACTTTTTAATAATTATTTTTATATATAAATTAGTGATAATTATTTTGTTCTAGAAAAAGAAATAATACTATAAAATATATACTTGTTATTAGTGTAATATTTTCTATTTTTAATATTTTAACTTGTTATAAAAATATTTAATTCAAAATTTTTTATATTGAGCAATAAAAAATATTAAAAATAATTAAAACTTATTACATTAATAGTAATATATATTTATATTATTAATATTATTATAGTAGTAAAAATAATAATATAAAATAAATTTATTCCTATAATATATTTTATTTATTTTTAATTTTTTATCATTAATCATGAACTACATAAAAAATTTAGATTAAATGTTTTTATAAAAGGTTAAAATATTTTATATTATGTAATAATAATAATAATAATAATAATAATAATAATAATAATAATAATAATAATAATAATAAATATTTATTGTTAAAGTAATAAGTTTTATTTCTTTTTAAAATTTTATCATTAAACATGAAATATATAAAAAATTTTAAATTAAATATGAGTAAAGTACCGTTTTTCTCCTCAACGTTTGGGGTAAGTTCTAAAGTTGTTCCTAACGTTTTAATCGTCCTATTTAAGTCCCTACGTTTCAAAATTGACTCAATGTTGTCTTGCCGTTAGGGATCCGTTAACAGAATTGATGATGGGACAAAATTATGACGATTTTGAAACGTTAGGGACTTAAATAGGACAAAAATATTTGGGACAAAAACGATACATAAAAATAAATTTTAATTTAATTTTATCTTTCAATAATATTAATTTTTTACTGTACATAGTATTTAATTATTTTTTAATTACATCTAAATAAATTATACTTAATTACATTACTTTTATTTTAAATAAATTTATTTTTTTATAATTTTAAAGAATTTTCATATATTAGAGACAAAAGGTATAATTTATATTATATATATATATATTTGTAAGTTTATATACTAGCCATTCTACAAACATTTTATGATAACTAAAAATTTTTAAGAGTAAAATTATAAAAAAAATTTAATTTATTTAAAATGAAAGTAATATGATTAAGTATAATTTATTTAGATGTGATTAAAAAATAATTGAATACTACGTATAGTAAAAAATTGATATTATTTAAGGATAAAATTAAAATTTATTTCTATGTATCATTTTTGTCTCCAACGTTTTCGTCCTATTTAAGTCCCTAACGTTTCAAAATCGTCTCAATTTTGTCCTGCCGTAAATTCTGTTAATGGATCCCTAATGGCAGGACAACATTGAGTCAGTTTTGAAATGTTAGGGATTTAAATAGGATGATTGAAACGTTAAGAACAACTTTAGAGCTTACCCCAAACGTTAAGAACAAAAACGATATTTTACTCTATTAAATATTTTGTAACAAGTTAAAATATTAAAATAAATTAAATTTATTATAGTAATAATAAATATATATATATATATATATATATATATATATATATATATAATTGTAATAATTATTAAAGAGTATTTTAGTCAAATGGACTAAAGTGTATGTTATTTAATTATTACAAGTGTACATTTTAAAAATAAAGAGGAGAAAAATATCATTTACATATCATGCAGTAGAGGAAAATACTCCCCTCTATATAAGTATATATTTTATACTATTATTTCTTTTTTTTAAAATAATAAAATAATTATCACTAATTTATATATAAAAATAATTATTAAAGAGTATTTTAATTGAATTGATTAAAATGTATGTTATTTAATTTTTGTAAGGGAGAAAAATATATATTTTATAAATAAAAATGAGTGGAATGTCATTTAGACATTTTATAGAAAAGAATTTTTTTTCAAATATATATAGACTTTTAAAGTAAAAGTTTGAGACTAAAATGACCTATTATGTTTATTTTTTATTTTTTTTATCTAAATAGGTCATTTTTAACTAAAAAAAAAAAATTAATTTTGAATTAAAATATTAACTTTAGGCTAAATTTTTTTATCTTTTTAATAGTTTATTGGATGAAAAGTTGAGATATTTTTGTTAGTATTTAATATATTTGAAATTAAATTGTTGAAAAAGTTGTTAAAATCACTTAAAAAAATTAAACAGGCTAAACGAGTTAGGAGTGACTATGAGTAGATTAGAGTAGGATTTGGAGCCAATTCTAATTCTACTCGTGAATTAGAATTTTTATATAAACTCAATCCTAACCTACTCACTAGTTGAGATTTTTAAATATCTCATTTTTATAGGTCTGCTTTTAAAATTAAATATCCATTATTTAAATAGTTAAATGGACTAATTTGATGAACTCAGTACATTTTAACAGTCCTATTAACGTGTAACTAGCATAATTTGCAAATGATATTTTTGTTTTGCTTAAATAAATTAAAACAACTTAATATTTCCCAAATCAAATTAAACAAACATTATCTGTAGGAGAAGAATCAGGTAAATTTTTTATAATTAAAAAAAACATAGGGTGGATCTCCCCGATTTATGTGATAATCAGGTGAATTTTCTCCAATTTTATTTCTAACCGTTCCTGCCGCACTTGATTTTTGTACCCCTCTCACTATAAAAACCATTTGATGCATTCAACAATTTAACTCACCAAATTTCTCCATTTTTATCTTATTTTCATTTCTACTATCTTGTCATTGTTATGAGTAAAGCAAAATGTCTCAAGTACTGTTTATGTTAATTCATTACAAGGGAGAAAATTTAAGATGTTAAAAAAGATCTATCATATTTAATCTATTGAAACAATGTTTGTATTTCTTCCAATTAAAATGTATTGCTTAACAAGTTTGAAAATTTTCTTTCAACATACAATAAGTTAAATAAAATGTGAAATAAGTGAAAATTTTTTTCCTATAAATATTTCATGAAAATTAATGACAATTAATTTTATTTGTTTTTATTTTAAAATACATTCAAAACAGACAGAATTCAATTGATCTAATTTAGAACTATCCGAAAATTTTTTATCTTATTAATTTTAGGGATATCACAAAAAAAAATCGACTAGGTCTTTAGTTTATTTAAGGCTTTCGAGAAGCTGTAAGAGGAGAATAAAAGATTGTTAAATTTTTCTATTAAAATAAAATAAAATATTTATTATTATATTTTTGTTCTGGGCCTAATCTTCGGGTCCTTTCTCGGAATGGTCATCAAACTCGGCAATTCGAAGATTGGGTCATCCTCACGGCCCAAAAACGGATCAATAACTTCTAATATTTTAACCCAACATTCGAATTCAAATACTTCCCTTATCTTAGTTAGATAAGATAAGATGACGACAGCCCAAACCGACTCTACAATCTCTAACCAACATTTGAATTCGAATATCTTCCTTATCTTAGCCAGATAAGATAAGATGGGATAACTACCACTAGCTATATAAAGAGGAGCCAGAGGCCCCCTCAGGTACGTCATTCCTCCCACACATTTTATACCTCTCAGATCCATTCTGACTTGATCGTCGGAGTGTCTTTGCAGGTAACACCCCCCATTGCTCCGAAACGAAAACCTGTAAACCTACCGCAATGGAGTGACCAGACTCGGAGACAACTTCCTTAAACCAGATGGTTCCATAGTATTACCACTAACCATTGGAACCAAAAGCTAGAGGAAGACCATCCTCTACGAATTCGTGGTCCTCAAGGACTCTACTGCCTACAACAACATCCTTGGAAGAAAGACGATCAACGACCTATCCGCCGTCATCTTCACCATGTTCCTAATCATGAAATTCCAGGCCAATAATGGCACCATTGGAATGATACACTGGGACTGGAAAGTCGCGGTAGAGTGCGACAACACCAGCTTGGCTCTCCGCAAGAGATTTCGAGACGCGGCAGGCATCTTCCTCGCCGACCTCGATGCATGCCAAGACCCCAACCTACTCAGAACTATGAGAGGAAATGACAAAGAAGTAGAGCAAGATCTTGTAGATGAGGTCAGGAGCATAGCATACGTACGGGAGCTAGCCCTAAAACAAAGAATAAGCCTAAGGTACAATCGCAGCACGGTACCTACCAAATCAAGACGATAATCGAAAAAGGAGTCTATAGGTTCGAAAGACTAGATGGGACTAAACTCCTGAGATCTGGAATGCCACCAACTTACGGTGCTATTATACGTAGAAACATCTTTCCAAAGCAACAAGATCGAGAAACTATCTCTTTACCCTTTATTTTTTGCCTTTTTCACTTTCATTTATTGCTTAAATTGTTTAATCATATATTTTCTTATCGGGTACTCTTTCTGACCAACATCGGGAGGTTTTTATGAGGCTCAATGATGAGCGGATAATTTATACGCTTTTTGGCATTATTTTTAGGTAGTTTTTAGTAGGATCTAGCTACTTTTAGGGATGTTTTTATTAGTTTTTTATGCAAAATTCACATTTCTGGACTTTACTATGAGTTTGTATATTTTTCTGTGATTTCAGGTATTTTCTGGCTGAAATTGAGGGACCTGAGTAAAAATCTGATTCAGGCTGAAAAATGACTACTGATGCTGTTGGATTCTGACCTCCCTGCACTAGAAATGGATTTTCTGGAGCTACAGAACTCCAAATGGCGTGCTCTCAACTGCGTTGGAAAGTAGACATCCAGGGCTTTCCAGCAATATATAATAGTTCACACTTTGTTCGAGTTTACATGACGCAAACTGGCGTTCAACGCCAGCTCCATGCTGCATTCTGGAATAAAAAGCCAGAAACACGTCACAAACCAGAGTTAAACGCCAAAAACACGTTACAACTTGGCATTTAACCCCAAGAGAAGCCTCTGCACGTGTAAAGCTCAAGCTCAGCCCAAGCACACACCAAAATGGGCCCCAGAAGTGGATTTCTGCACTAAGACTTATTTCTGTAAACCCTAGTAACTAGTTTAATATAAATAGAACTTTTTATTATTGTATTAGAGATCTTGGTATGCGATTTTAGACCTTCATGGGGGCTGGCCATTCGGCCATGCCTGGACCATCACTTATGTATTTTCAACGGTGGAGTTTTTACACACCATAGATTAAGGTGTGGAGCTCTGCTGTTCCTCGAGTATTAATGCAATTACTATTATTCTTCTATTCAATTCAACTTATTCTTATTCTAAGCTATTCGCTGCACTTCAACATGATGAATGTGATGATCCGTGATACTCATCATCATTCTCACCCATAAACGCGTGCCTGACAACCACTTCCGTTCTACCTTAGATCGAACGCGTATCTCTTGTGAATTAATGGGGAGTTATTGGCAAAATTATTGGCAGCCATTCCTAATATTTGGAAAGTGTAAACCTTGTGGTGCACGAAATTGCAATCACACTTTTGTAATCCGCACAACTAACCAGCAAGTGCACTGGGTCGTCCAAGTAATACCTTACGTGAGTAAGGGTCGATCCCACGGAGATTATTGGTTTGAAGCAATCTATGTTTATTTTATTATTCTTAGTCATGATATCTATTAAAATTATCAGTAGGAATTATTAGAAAAATAAAAGAGCGTGAAATAAATAATTGTTACTTTAATTATGGAGAATATGTTGGAGTTTTGGAGATGCTTTGTCCTCTGAATTTCAACTCTTTCTTGAAATCCTTTTTTCACACGCAAGGCTCCTTCCATGGCAAGCTATATGTAGGGTGTCATCGTTGTCAATGGCTACTTCCCATCCTCTCAGTGAAAACGCTCCAAATGCTCTGTCACAGCACGACTAATCATCTGTCGGTTCTCAATCAGGTTGGAATAGAATCCAGTGATTCTTTTGCGTCTGTCACTAACGCCCAGCCTTCAGGAGTTTGAAGCTCGTCACAGTCATTCAATCCTCGAATCCTACTCAAAATACCACAGACAAGGTTTAGACTTTCCGGATTCTCTTGAATGCCGCCATCAGTCTAGCTTATACCACGAAGATTCTGATTAAGGAATCCAAGAGATACTCATTCAATCTAATGTAGAACGGAGGTAGTTGTCAGGCACACGTTCATGGATTGAGGAAGGTGATGAGTGTCACGAATCATCACCTTCTCCATAATTAAGCGTGAATGAACATCTTAGATAGGAACACGCATGTTTGAAAGGAAAACAGAATTAATTGCATTAATTCATCGAGACGCTGCAGAGCTCCTCACCCCAACAATGGAGTTTAGAGACTCATGCCGTCAAAGAGTATGTAGTTCAGATCTGAAAATGTCATAAGGTACAAAGTAATCCTCTAAAAGTTGTTTAAATAGTAAACTAGTAGCCTAGGTTTACAGAGAATAAGTAAACTAAGATAATTGGTGCAGAAATCTACTTCTGGGGCCCACTTGGTGTGTGCTGGGGCTGAGACTAAAGCTTCTCTCGTGCTTGGGCTATTTCTGGAGTTGAACGCCAGGTTGTAACGTGTTTTGGGCGCTGAACTCCAACTTGTAACTTGTTTCTGGCGCTGGACGCCAGACTGCAACATGACACTGGCGTTGAACGCCAGTTTACATTATCTATCTTCGTGAAAAGTATGGACTATTATATATTTCTGGAAAGCCCTGGATGTCTAATTTCCAACCCAATTGAGAGCGCATCAATTGGACTCCTGTAGCTCCAAAAAATCCATTCCGAGTGCAGGGAGGTCAGGATCTAACAACATCAGCAGTCCTTTTTCAGCCTAACTCAGATTTTTGCTCAGCTCCCTCAATTTCAGCCAGAAAATACCTGAAATCATAGAAAAATACACAAACTCATAGTAAAGTCCAGAAATATGATTTTTGCCTAAAAACTAATAATATTCTACTAAAAACTAATTAAAACATGCTAAAATCTACATGAAATTACCCCCAAAAAGCGTATAAAATATCCGCTCATCACCTTGTCTGTGGTATTCCAAGTAGGATCTGAGATGGGATGACTGTGACGAGCTTCAAACTCGTGAGTGTTGGGCGTAGTGACAAACGCAAAAGAATCACTGGATTCTATTCCAACATGATCGAGAACCGACAGATGATTAGCCGTGCTGTGACAGAGCATTTGGACCATTTTCACTGAGAGGATGGGAAGTAGCCATTGACAACGGTGATGTCCTACATACAGCTTACCATAGAAAGGAATAAGAATGATTGGATGAAAGCAGTAGGAAAGCAGAGATTCAGAAGGATCAAAGCATCTCCGTACACTTATCTGAAATTCCCACCAATGATTTACATAAGTATCCCTATCTCTATTTTATGCTTTATTATCTTTATATTCGAAAACCATCATAACCATTAGAATCCGCCTAACTGAGATTTACATGATGACCATAGCTTGCTTCATACCAACAATCTCCGTGGGATTGACCCTTACTCATGTAAGGTATTACTTGGACGACCCAGTGCACTTGTTGTTTAGTTGTGCGAAGTTGTGACAAAGTGTGATTCACGTTTGAGAGCTCTAAGTCTTTGGTGCCATTGTTGATGATCACAATTTCGTGCACCAAGTTTTTGGCGCCGTTGCCGGGGATTGTTCGAGTTTGGACAATTGACGGTTCATCTTGTTGCTCAAATTAGGTAATTTTCTTTTCAAAAAGTTTTCAAAAAGTTTTCAAAAATCTTTCAATTTTTTTTCTTTATTTTTGTTTTTCCAAAAATATAATTTTCGAAAGAATTCAAAAAAAATTAATAAAATCATAAAAAAACAAAAAAATATTTTGTGTTTCTTGTTTGAGTCTTGAGTCAATTTTTAAGTTTGGTGTTAATTGCATGTTTTCAAAATTTATGCATTTTTCGAAAAAAACTCATGCATGGTGTTCTTCATGATCTTCAAGTTGTTCTTGGTAAGTCTTCTTATTTGATTTTCATATTTTCTTGTTTAGTGTCTTTTGTTGTTTTTCATATGCATTTTTGCATTTATAGTGTCTAAGCATGAAAAATTTCTAAGTTTGGTGTCTTACATGTTTTTCTTTTCTTGAAAATTTTCAAAAATAAGTCTTGATGTTCATCTTGATCTTCAAAGTGTTCTTGGTGTTCATCTTGACATTCATAGTGTTCTTGCATGTTTTCTTTGTTTTTATCTTAATTTTTCATGTTGTGAGTCATTTTTGTGTTTTTCTCTCTCATAATTAAAAATTAAAAAAAAATATCTTTTCCTTATTTCTCTCATAAATTTTGAAATCTTTGGGTTGACTTAGTCAAAATTTTTTTTAAAATAAATTGTTTCTAGTTAGTCAAGTCAAGGTTTCAGTTTTAAAAATCTTATCTTTTCAAACTTTTTCAAAAGAAAATAAAATCTTTTTCATTTTTCTTTTATATTTTCGAAAATATTTTTAAAATTATTTTTCAAAATCTTTTTCTTAAATTCATTTCAAATTTTCGAAAACTTTACTAACAATTAATGTGATTGATTTAAAAATTTGAAGTTTGTTACTTTTTTGTTAAGAAAGGTTCAATCTTTAAATTCTAGAATCATATCTTTTAGTTTCTTGTTAGTCAAGTAATCAATTTTAATTTTAAAAATCAAATCTTTTTCAATCATATCTTTTTAATCATATCTTTTTCAAATCATATCTTTTTCAAAAATTTGATTTTAAAATCTTTTCTAACTTCTTATCTTTCCAAAATTGATTTTCAAATCTTTTTCAACTAAACTAATTGATTTTTTGTTTGTTTCTTATCTTTTTCAAAACCACCTAACTACTTTCCTCTCTCTAATTTTCGAAAACTCCTCACTCTTTTTCAAAATTCTTTTAATTAACTAATTGTTTCAAATTTTAATTTTAATTTTATTTCTTCTCCTAATTTTTGAAATTCTCTCTCTCATCTTCTTCTATTTATTTATTCATTTACTAACTCTTCTCTTCATCTAAAAATTCGAACCCTCTCTTCTCTTTTGTGTTCGAATTTTTCTCCTCCTTCTTCTATTCTTATTTTCTTCTACTCACATAAAGGAATCTCTATACTGTGACATAGAGGATTCCTCTTCCTTTTCTGTTCTCTTTTTTTTCATATGAGCAGGAGCAAAGACAAGGACATTCTTGTTGAAGCAGATCCTGAACCTGAAAGGACCCTGAAGAAGAAGCTAAGAGAAGCTAAAGCACAACAATTCAGAGAAAACCTTACAGAGAATCTCAAAAAAGAAGAAGACATGGCCGAACCCAATAACAATGGTGGAGGTGCAAGGAGGATGCTAGGTGATTATACTACACCTACTTCCAACTTTTATGGAAGAAGCATCTCAATTCCTGCTATTGGAGCAAATAATTTTGAGCTGAAGCCTCAACTAGTTGCTCTAATGCAACAAAACTGCAAGTTTCATGGACTTCCATCAGAAGATCCCTATCAGTTTTTAACTGAATTCTTGCAGATCTGTGATACTGTTAAGACTAATGGAGTAGATCCTGAAGTCTACAGGCTCATACTTTTCCCTTTTGCTGTAAGAGACAGGGCTAGAACATGGTTGGACTCACAACCTAAAGATAGCCTGGACTCTTGGGATAAGCTGGTCACGACCTTCTTGGCCATGTTCTTTCCTCCTCAAAAGCTGAGCAAGCTTAGAGTGGATGTTCAGACCTTCAAGCAAAAAGATGGTGAATCCCTCTATGAAGCTTGGGAAAGATACAAGCAGTTGACCAAAAAGTATCTTTCTGGCATGCTTTCAGAGTGGACCATTTTAGATATATTCTATGATGGTCTATCTGAACTTTCTAAGATGTCACTGGACCATTCTGTAGGTGGATCCATTCACCTAAAGAAAACGCCTGCAGAAGCTCAAGAACTCATTGACATGGTTGCAAATAACCAATTCATGTACACCTCTGAGAGGAATCCTATGAGTAATAGGATGCCTCAGAAATGGGGAGTCCTTGAAATTGATGCTCTGAATGCCATATTGGCTCAGAATAAAATGTTGACTCAGCAAGTCAACATGATTTCTCAGAGTCTGAATGGATGGCAAAATGCATCTAACGGTATTAAAGAGGCATCTTCTGAAGAGGAAGCTTATGATCCTGAGAACCCTGTAATGGCAGAGGTGAATTACATGGGTGAACCCTATGGGAACACCTATAATTCCTCATGGAGAAATCATCCAAATTTCTCATGGAAGGATCAACAAAAGCCTCAACAAGGCTTTAATAATGGTGGAAGAAACAGGCTTAGCAATAGCAAGCCTTTTCCATCATCTTCTCAGCGACAGATAGAGAACTCTAAGCAGAATCTCTCTAACTTAGCAAACATAGTCTCTGATCTATCTAAGGCCACTTTAAGTTTCATGAGTGAAACAAGGTCCTCCATTAGAAATTTAGAGGCACAAGTGGGTCAGCTGAGTAAGAAAATCCCTGAAACTCCTCCTAGTACTCTCCCAAGCAATACAGAAGAGAATCCAAAAAGAGAGTGCAAGGCCATTGATATTATCAATATGGCCGAATCTAAAGAGGAAAGGGAGGACGTGAATCCCAATAAGGAAGACCTCATGGGACGTCTGATGACAAGTCATCATATACCTATTTTTATATGCTTTTTCATACAATAAATTGATGATTTGTGCTTAAATATTGAATGCTTTTATACTTAAATGAAATATTTTCTTGATCTTTTAATTTTATAAATCTTGTAGGAAATAAGAAGAAAAAGAAGCAAAGAAGCACAAAAAAAAGGAGAAAAAAGAGCTTTGGGACACACTTTGAAGTTGGGGTACACTTTGGAGCCTTAGACCACGCTTTTAAAAGCGTGGCCCATGACAAAATCAAAGAAGAAAGCAACCAGCATGCACACTGCCCTGCCCTTGCCAAGGGCAGGGCAGAATCATGATGAAACAAAGTGAGGTTGGAGCAAATTTTCGCTAAGTTAAAATCTGGCCGCTCACAGCATGACCATGCCTACTTCAAAGGGCTATAACTTGAGCTACAGACGTCCGATTGATGTGCTTCCAGTTGCGTTGGAAAGCTGACATTCAGAGCTTTCCAACGATATATAGCAATTCATATTTGGCATACAATTGAGGCAGGAACGAAAGGCATCTTTAAGGGCAAAAAATAAGCAAAAATAAACCAAAGTGCTTCCACCAAGGCTCGAAGCTGGAGCCTCACCCCAAAACAAAGTAGCGCTCAATTTTCTGCCCTACCCTCTTGGAGAGCAGAGCAATGTCGTGCTCTTCATGGAAAATCAAGGAAAAAATTTGCTCCTCAAGTACTTTCACCAAGATTCGAACACAAGACCTTCAAGGAAGTAAAGGCTTAGGCTTGGCGCACACAAGCGCATCATGGCACGGTCAAGGAACGTGGTGCGCGCACAAGACGCACCAAAGCAACATTGCCCTGCCCTCCACAAGGGCAGGGCAGCATCCTCACACACCAAGCTCACACCAAGCTCGCACGCACTGAGCCGCACGCACAATTTCCCTGCTCTGCCCTCCACAAGGGCAGGGCAGCCTCCTGGGAGCAAATAATCATGGGCCAAAAGTTCAATTTCATATAAATTCAATTTCTCACCAAATTGAATCAAGGCCATCTAAGACCCATTCTCCCTCAAATCCAAAGCAAGCAAAAGCCCACTCAACATGACTCAAAGGCACACAGAGAAGCTAGATTAGGATTTTCATTTTTGTGAATTTGTTTTTAATTTCAATTTCATTTTATTTTCATTTTGTAAAAAGCCTATATAAAGGCATCACTCTCATTTCAAAAAGAGAGCTCGATTAGAAAGGGAAAAGGCTTGCTTCATTAGGGAGTAGTAGATAGCTCTCTCTTTGAGTTTTCATTTCTGTTTTGAATCTTGGGTGGAGATTGGAAGGAATTCTGTTTTCATTCTCCATCTGAAACATCTATGCTTTGTTCTTCTGCATAATTGAGAATTGGATTTACATTTCACTTGCTGCTTAAGTTACTTCTCTTCTGCTGATTATTTTCTACTTTGATCAAGGAAGGAATTGAGATCTAGACTTGTTTTCTAGTCTCTTTGATTTCCTGAGATCTTTATTTTGATTTTCCAATTGAGTTGAATTTAATTTCTGTTTGCTTCTTCAAGCAATTCTGCTTTCTGTTTAAGATCGGTTGCAAGTTACTACATCTTTTACTTCTCTGTTTGATTGCCATTTACAATTTCTTGTTTGATTTCTTGAATCCCAGCTCCCAAAATCCTTTTATTCTGCCTGCAATTTAAATTTTCAGTTGCTTGATTTATTGCTTCCTTTAATTTCCAGCACCCACTCCCCATTTACATTTAATGCAATTTACATTTCTTGTCATTTAAGATTCTTGCAATTTACATTTCTTGCTCTTTAAGTTACTTGCCAATTTACTTTCTGCATCTTTAAGATTTCTGCCATTTACTTTCTGTTGGCTACACTTCACACAATTCACTCAATGTTAGCTTGACTAAACTAATCACCCACTAAAGTTGCTTGATCCATCAATCCCTGTGGGATCAACCTCACTCTTGTGAGTTATTACTACTTGATGCGACCCGGTATACTTGCCGGTTGAATATGTGTGTTGGAAATTCGTTTTTCCACAAAACACCATCAACGTCCTCCAGACAGAAGGGAGTTTCCTATTGAGGACCTAAAGGAATCTGAGGCTCATATAAAGACCATAGAGATTCCATTAAACTTCCTTCTGTCATTCATGAGCTCTGAGAACTATTCTTCCTCTGAGGAGGATGAAGATGTAACTGAAGAGCAAGTTGCTTAATATCTAGGAGCCATCATGAAGCTGAATGCTAAGTTGTTTGGTAATGAGACTTGGAAAGGTGAACCTCCTTTGCTCATTAGTAAACTAGATACATGGGTTCAGCAAACTCTACCTCAAAAGAAACAAGATCTTGGTAAATTCTTAATATACTGTACCATAGGCACCATGACCTTTGAGAAGGCTTTGTGTGACCTGGGGTCAAGTATAAATCTTATGCCACTCTCTGTAATGGAGAAGCTGGGGATCTTTGAGGTACAAGCTGTAAGAATCTCATTAGAGATGGTAGACAAGTCAATGAAACAACCTTATGGATTGGTAGAGGACGTGTTAGTGAAGGTTAAAGGCCTTTACATCCCTGCTGATTTCATAATCTTAGACACTAGGAAGGATGAGAATGAATCCATCATTCTTGGAACACCCTTCCTAGCCACAACAAAAGCTATGATTGATGTTGATAGAGGTGAACTAGTCCTTCAATTGAATGGGGACTACCTGGTGTTTAAAGCTCAAGGTTATCCTTCTGTAAACATGGAAAAGAGGCACGACAAACTTCTCTCAATACAGAGTCAAACAAAGCCCCCACAATCAAACTCTAAGTTTGGTGTTGGGAGGCCACAACCAAACTCTAAATTTGGTGTTGAACCCCACATTCAAACTCTAATTTTGGTGTTGGGAGGTCCCAACAATGCTCTGAACATATGTGAAGCTCCATGAGAGCTCACTGTCAAGCTATTGACATTAAAGAAACACTTATTGGGAGGCAACCCAATTTTTATTTATCCATATTTCTATTGTTCTTTTATGTTTTATTAGGTCTATGATCATGTGGAGTCACAAAACAATAGCAAAAATTAAAAACAGAATAAAAAACAGCAGAAGAAATAACACACCCTGGAGGAAGAGCTTACTGGCTGGCGTTTAATGCCAGAACAGAGCATGAAGCTGGCATTGAACGCCAGAAATAGGCAGCAGTCTGGTGTTTAAATGCCAGGATTGCACCCTGAGGAAAGCTGGCGTTAAACGCCAGAAACAAGCACCAAGCTGGTGTTTAACGCCAGAAACATGCTACATCTGGGCGTTTAACGCCAGAAACAGGCAGCAGTCTGGCGTTAAACGCCAGGATTGCATACAGAGGGCATTTTACACACCTAAATAGTTCAGGGAGGATTAATCCTTGACACTTCAAGATTTGTGGACCCCACAGGATCACCACAGGATCCCTATTACCTTCTCCCTTTCTCTCACACCTTTTTATAACACTCTTCCCCAAACATCATTCACTAATCACCTCAATCACTCTTCCCCATCACCTCTTCACCACTCACATCCATCTACTCTTTCCCATAAACCACACCTACCTTCAAATTCAAAATCTCTTTCCCATCCAAACCCACCCTACATGACCGAACCATAAACCCCTCTCCCTCCACTATATAAATTCTTCCATCTCTTCTTCTCCATCATCTATTCTTTCTTCTTTTGCTCGAGGACGAGAAACTTTCTAAGTTTGGTGTGGTAAAAGCATAGCTTTTTTTTTGTTTTTCCATAACCATTGATGGCACCTAAGGCCGGAGAAACCTCTTGAAAGAGAAAAGGAAAGGCAAAAGTTTCCACCTCCAAGTCATGGGAGATGGAGAGATTCATCTCAAAAGCCCATCAAGACCACTTCTATTAAGTTGTGGCCAAGAAGAAGGTGATCCCTAAGGTCCCTTTCATGCTCAAGAAAAATGAGTATCCGAAAATTCGACATGAGATCCAAAGAAGAGGTTGGAAAGTTCTTACCAACCCCATTCAACAAGTTAGAATCTTAATGGTTCAAGAGTTCTATGCCAATGCATGGATCACTAGGAACCATGATCAAAGTATGAACCCGAATCCAAAGAATTATCTTACAATGGTTCGGGGGAAATGCTTAGATTTCAGTCCGAAAAATGTAAGGTTGGCATTCAACTTGCCTATGATGTAAGAAGACGCACGCTCCTACACTAGAAGGGTCAACTTTGATCAAAGGTTAGACCAAGTCCTCATGGAAATATGTATGGAAGGAGCTCAATGGAAAAGAGACTCAAAAGGCAAGCTAGTTCAATTAAGAAGACTGGACCTTAAGCCTGTGGCTAGAGGATGGTTGGTTTTCATCCAACGCTCCATCCTTCCCACTAGCAACCGATCCAAAGTAACTGTGGATCGGGTGATGAGCGGATAATTTATACGCTTTTTGGCATTGTTTTTAGTATGCTTTTAGTATGTTTTAGTTAGTTTTTATTATATTTTTATTAGTTTTTATTTAAAATTCACTTTTCTGGACTTTACTATGAGTTTGTGTGTTTTTCTGTGATTTCAGGTATTTTCTGGCTGAAATTGAGGGACCTGAGCAAAAATCTGATTCAGAGGCTGAAAAGGACTGCAGATGCTGTTGGATTCTGACCTCCCTGCACTCAAAGTGAATTTTCTGGAGTTACAGAAGTCCAATTGGCGCGCTCTCAATTGCGTTGGAAAGTAGAAATCCAGGGCTTTCCAAAAATATATAATAGTCTATACTTTGTCTGAGATTTGATGGCCCAAACAGGCATTCCAAATCAGCTTCAGAATTCCCGGCGTTAAACGCCGGAACTGGCACAAAAGTGGGAGTTAAACGCCCAAACTAGCACAAAAGCTGGCGTTTAACTCCAAAAAAAGTCTCTACACATGGAAGCTTCAATGCTCAGCCCAAGCACACACCAAGTGGGCCCGGAAGTAGATTTTTACGTCATTTACTCATTTCTGTAAACCCTAGGTTACTAGTTCTCTATAAATAGGACCTTTTGCTATTGTATTTGAAGAATCTTTCAATCTTCGTATCATCTTTTGATCATGTTTTTATGATTGAACCCTCTTTGGGAGGCTGGCCATTCGGCCATGCCTAGACCTTGTTCTTATGTATTTTCAACGGTAGAGTTTCTACACACCATAGAGTAAGGTGTGGAGCTTTGCTGTACCTCGAGTATTAATGCAATTACTATTGTTCTTCTATTCAATTCAGCTTATTCTTGTTCTAAGATATCACTTGTTCCTCAACTTGATGAATGTGATGATCTGTGACACTCATCATCATTCTCACCTATGAACGTGTGCCTGACAACCACCTCCGTTCTACCTTAGATTGAGTGGATATCTCTTGGATTCCTTAATCAGAATCTTCGTGGTATAAGCTAGAATCCATTGGCAGCCATTCTTGAGAATCCGGAAGGTCTAAACCTTGTCTGTGGTATTCTGAGTAGGATTCAGGGATTGAATGACTGTGACGAGCTTCAAACTCGTGATTGTGGGGCGTTAGTGACAGACGCAAAAGAATCATTGGATTCTATTCTGACATGATCGAGAACCGACAGATGAATAGCCGTGCTGTGACAGAGCGCGTTGAACATTTTCACTGAGAGGACGGGACTGTAGCCATTGACAACGGTGATGCCCAACATACAGCTTGCCATGGAAAGGAGTAAGAAGGATTGGATGAAGACAGTAGGAAAGCAGAGAGACGGAAGGGACAAAGCATCTCCATACGCTTATCTGAAATTCTCACCAATGAATTACATAAGTATCTCTATCTTTATTCTATGTTTTATTCATCTTTTAATTATCAATCCTCCATAACCATTTGAATCCGCCTGACTGAGTTTTACAAGATGATCATAGCTTGCTTCATACCAACAATCTCCATGGGATCGACCCTTACTCGCGTAAGGTGTATTACTTGGACGACCCAGTGCACTTGCTGGTTAGTTGTGCAAAGTTGTGATAAAGAGTTGAGATTGCAATTGAGCGTACCATGTTGATGGCGTCATTGATGATCACAATTTCGTGCACCAAGTTTTTGGCGCCGTTGCAGGGGATTGTTTGAGTTTGGACAACTGACGGTTGATCTTGTTGCTTAGATTAGGTAATTTTATTTTATGTTTAAGCTTTTTACTTTTCGAAAATTTTTCAAAAATACAAAAAAATATTTCTATTTTGTTCTTCAGAGTTTTTAAGAATGGATTCTAGAGTTTCATGATGATTTGTTGAAGTGTGGCTGGCTGTGAAGCCATGTCTAATCTTTTGGACCGAGGTTTCAACTTATCATCACAAGAGCTTGTTGATTTCTATCAATTTTGCTGTTGTGAGCAATGATCTGCTAAAGCTTGGCTGGCCATTGGCCATGTCTAGTGTTTTGGACCGGAGCTTTCACTGAAAGCTTGGCTGGCTGTGAAGCCATGTCTAATTCCTGGACCGGAGTCTTAGACTAGCATTGCAATGATTCCTGGAATTCTCATTAAGAATTTTGAACCCTTGTTTTTCTTTTCCACTCAATTTTCGAAAAAGCACAAAAGAATTTATAAAATCTTAAAATCAAAAATATTTTTATGTTTCTTGTTTGAGTCTAGTGTCTAATTTTAAGTTTGGTGTCAATTGCATGTCTTTATTCTTCTAATTTTCGAAAATTACATGCATTATACTCTTCATTGATCTTCAAGTTGTTCTTGATGATTTCCTTGCTCTGATCTTTAAATTCTCTTGTCTTGAGTGTTTTATTATTTTTCATATGCATTCTCAATTTGTTAGTGTCAATAGTATACAAACTTCTAAGTTTGGTGTCTTGCATGCGTTGTTTATTTGATCTTAGTTTCATTTTGATTATTTCTCATCATTAAAAATTCAAAAAAAAAATTTTAAGTTGTGTCTTTTCAAGTCAATAATACAGAGAATTGAAGATTCAAAACATGCAGCAGAGGAATTACACAGAAAAAGCTGGGCGTTCAAAATGCCCAGTGAAGAAGGAAAACTGGCGTTTAAACGATAGCCAGGGTACCTGGCTGGGCGTTTAACACCCAAAAGGGTAGCATTTTGGGCGTTAAACGCCAGAATGGATACCATTCTGGGCGTTTAACGCCAGGATGATACAAGAGGGAAGATTTTGTTTTTAATTCAATTTTTTTTTCAAGTTTTCATAATTTTTCAAAATCAAATCTTTTTAAAACCATAACTCTTCAATCATATCTTCTTAATCACATCTTTTTCCAAATAATTTTCAATCTTTTTTATTTCTAATTTCAAAATCTTTTTCAAAAATCACTTTATTTCTTTCCCAACTTTAATTTTCGAAAATCATTCTTCAATTTTTCAAAATTTCTTCAAAATCTTTTAATTTATTTTCGAAAATTCTTCCCCTCTTCTCACATCCTTCTATTTAAGGACTAACACTCCTCCACAATCAATAATTCGAACTCTATCTCTCTTGATAAGTTCGAATTCTTCTTCTTCTACCTCCTCCTTCTATTCTTCTTTTCCTCTAACATCTCAAGGAATCTCTATACTGTGACATAGAGGATTCCATATTTTCTTGTTCTCTTCTCTTTCATATGAGCAGGAGCAAAGACAAAAGCATTCTTGTTGAGGCTGACCCTGAACCTGAAAGGACCTTGAAGCGAAAGCTAAGAGAAGCTAAAGCACTACTCTCTGTAGAGGACCTAACAGAAATCTTCAAACAAGAAGAAGACATGGCAGCCGAAAAAAACAACAATGCCAACAATGCAAGGAAGGTGCTGGGTGACTTTACTGCACCTACTCCCGACTTCTATAGGAGAAGCATCTCTATCCCTGCCATTGGAGCAAACAACTTTGAGCTTAAGCCTCAATTAGTTTCTCTAATGCAACAGTATTGCAAGTTCCATGGACTTCCATTGGAAGATCCTCATCAGTTTTTAGCTGAATTCTTGCAAATCTGTGACACTGTCAAGACCAATGGGGTTGACACTGAGGTCTACAGACTTATGCTATTCCCTTTTGCTGTAAGAGACAGAGCTAGGATATGGTTGCACTACAAGAAAAAAGGCCTATGGCCACGCTTTTTTCTTGCCACACTTCAAAGGCGTGGCCAAAAGTGGTCAATGGCCACGCTTTTATGAGGGTGGCAATAGATTAGAGATTTGGCCACTTTTTTTATTGCCACGCTTCAAAAGCGTGGCGAAAAGCATCAACGGCCACGCTTTTGTATGTGTGGCAATTGGTTAGAGAAACGGCCACGCTTTTTTTTGCCACGCTTCAAAAGCGTGGCCATAAAGAGAAACAAGGACGTTTTGAAAGCGTGGCGACAGGGTTTCATTACGACCACGCTTACAAAGCGTGGCCATATCCTAGTACGCTTTTGGCACGCTTTAAAAGCGTGGCCAAAAGGTCCTTTTCTGCCACGCTTCAAAAGCGTGGGGCCGTAGAGCAAAACAGTGACGTTTTAAAAGCGTGGCAAGAGGGGCTCCAACCCATTGACCCTAACCCGGCCCCTGACCCGGCTCCCAACCCGGTCCCCAACCCAAAGACACTAACCCTAATCACTCGAAACCCTAAGCCTGAAGAGCGCCTCCCATTAGCCTTAGCCCTTCACCCTTCACCCTTCGCCCTTCGCCCTGAACCCTTCGCCCTTAGCCTTCATCACTCGAAACCGCTCATCGAATCCGCTCATCGCACTGTTAATCTTCGTCACTCGCCCTTAGCCCTTCACCCTTCTTCATCTTGTTAATCTTCATCTTCGTCTTCCGCTCATCGAATCCGCTCATCGCACTGTCTCCTACCTCGGCGACCTTATGGCCTCCTTCAGTTCAAAAATGTCCGTACTCTCTCTCTCTCTCTCTTTCATAAACCCTTCCTCACTTCAATTCTCTCTTTGATCGCCGTTTCGTTTACTAGCTTTTGATAATTAGGTTTTTCTTTACTTTCCTTCGTTTTCGATTGTTATTTGAAAGATGATTTGCGTGTGCTTGTTGATCTGAGGAAGCTGTAGTTCCTGTTTGAGAATGACTTCTGCTTCACTCTCATCGTGCTCAATTCGCTTATCTCTCACTTGATTCCTTTTAACTTATTCTGTCGTTTTTGTGAGACTCGGTAGATTACTGGATTTCAGTATCCTGCTAGGCTTCTTTAATTATAGCTAATTAAGTGGCGAACATAGTCTCTGTGAATAAAATTTTTTACTTCAGAATTCGTTAGCAACTGGAATGTAGGTATCGATCATAGTTTTTACATAAAAGGTTGAACAGTTTTTGTGTGTGTGTGTGATCAAGTTAAAAGGATTGTGCAGAATAGTTAGGGTAAAATTTGCTATCGTAGATAGTAGTGAATCAAGTAATCGTGTTTTTAAGTTTCTCTAAATTGAAGCATAATGTGTTCTTTTGAATCTTTTCTTTCAGCTTAATGCAGAGAAGAGCCCTTTTCAGTGGACTTATGCGACTCAGGTGTGTTTGTTTACTGCTTTCTTAAGCCACTGCTTCTTGAAAATGCTTTGTTTGTAGTTACTGGCTTGTTCTTGGTTGATTAACTCTGTTACTGGCTTACTGCTTGATGATTAATTGATACCCTCATTCTTGCTTGTTCTTAGTTGATTAACTCTGTTTCTGGAAGTGAAATCATGTGTTAGAGACCTAGTAGATCTAGAAATTGTGCTATGTTTAACTGTATATAGCATGCTGATAACTCTGATTCTGATCTTCTACTGTGGAGATCTAAGATCTGATTGAACTTGACTGATTTTATTTAATGTGCATAGCTTGTGTGTTTATTTTTCGTTTTTCTTGTTGTCGTGACTGTTCGCTGGCCTTATTGTCTGATCTAATTTTTCTTCTAATCTGGTTGCTAGACGGCCTTTTGTTTGATAGAGTATCATATTATGGTGTAGCTCATATTTTTCTTGGCCCCTTTTTTTCTTTGAAAACTGTAGCTCATATGTAATTTATGGTGTAGTTTGTGTAATACTGCAGTCTATTGTTTTCATGCTCTCACCAATAATTGATTAATCATGCTCTCACCAATATTAAAAGATGGATTTAGGCATTCGTTTCTTCCTCTTTCACACCCTGCAGGTTTTGCCAGATACTAAAATTAGATATTGGAGGTTTTGTTCAATTAGATGCTAGGTTTTGACAAGTCCCCATGAGATGTAATGGCAAAAGAGAATTGATAGGCACACAGTTTCTTCTTGTTATCATGCTATATAAAAAACATGTCTCAGTTGTGGTGGTTTGGTTTGGTTTTTGTTGTTTTCCATTGCAGGAATGCTATTGATTCCTCTTTATTCAAGCAATGGTTGCATAACTTGCAAAGTGAGATTGGGATTCTAGCTGATGGCACCTTGGCTCTGAGACAAGTTCTAATTCAGGTAATTGCATCATCAGTGTTTAAAAAGTGGATATGATTTCTGATAATTAGGCCTTATTAAGTGGTAATTTAAGTAACTGACTAACCTGTTAGTCTTCTAGTCTTATTCATGTTCTCAAATCAAAATCAACAAAACTAGTTGGACTCTTTTTGGTGTAAACAGGGTGTAGACATGTTTGGAAAGCGCATTGGGTTTCTCAAATTTAAAGCTGACATTTATAAGCCAGTCTATGTTTCCATTTTCTTGTGTTAATTTTAGCAAGGGGCTATGAACTAGTATGTGGTATCTAAAATGCACAACTATTAGGATCTTTTGCTTCTTACCTTATGTTCTCAGGCATCTATCATTCCTCTTTTGCTTGTAATTTTTGTGCACTTGCACCTGATGCTGATTTCTTTCTTTATATATAATAAAGTAAACCGTGATTAAGTTCCAGGTATTGTATTTGCAAGAGGACCTGCTGTGACTGTGTTGATACTTCTGGAATCAGATGGTGAAACTTATGCTGTCCTTACTGAACAGGTTCTTAGATGTTGGATCCTTGCAGAGAGAACTATTGGTGCACGAAATTACAATCACACTTTGCAATGCTGCACAACTAACCAGCAAGTGCACTGGGTCGTCCAAGTAATACCTTACGTGAGTAAGGGTCGATCCCACGGAGATTGTCGGCTTGAAGCAAGCTATGGTTACCTTGTAACTCTTAGTCAGGATATCAAAGATTATCAGGATTGATTGTAAAAAGCAAAAGAACATAAAATAGGTACTTGAATTGCAGTGATGGAGAATAGGTTGAGGTTTTGGAGATGCTCTGTCTTCTGAACCTCTGCTTTCCTACTGTCTTCTTCTTCAAACACGCAAGGCTCCTTCCATGGCAAGCTGTATGTAGGGTTTCACCGTTGTCAATGGCTACCTCCCATCCTCTCAGTGGAAATGTTCAACGCACCCTGTCACGGCACGGCTATCCAGCTGTCGGTTCTCGATCATGTCGGAATAGAATCCAGTGATTCTTTTGTGTCTGTCACTAACGCCCCACAATTGCGAGTTTGAAGCTCGTCATAGTCATTCAATCATTGAATCCTACTCAGAATACCACAGACAAGGTTTAGACTTTCCGGATTCTCTTGAATGCCGCCATCAATTCTAGCTTATACCACGAAGATTCTGATTAAGGAATCCAAGAGATATTCACCCAATCTAAGGTAGAACAGAGGTGGTTGTCAGTCACACATTCATAGTTGAGAATGATGATGAGTGTCACGGATCCTCACATTCATCAAGTTGAAGAACAAGTGATATCTTGGAACAAGAACAAGCTGAATTGAATAGAAGAACAATAGTAATTGCATTAATACTCGAGGTACAGCAGAGCTCCACACCTTAATCTATGGTGTGTAGAAACTCCACCGTTGAAAATACATAAGAACAAGGTCTAGGCATGGCCGTGAGGCCAGCCCCCAATGATCTAAGAACTAGGTGTCCAAAGATGAGAATACAATAGCAAAAGGTCCTATTTATAGGGAACTAGTAGCTTAAGAATTACAAAGATGAGTAAATGACATAAAAATCCACTTCCGGGCCCACTTGGTGTGTGCTTGGGCTGAGCATTGAAGTATTTTCGTGTAGAAACTCTTCTTGGAGTTAAACGCCAGCTTTTATGCCAGTTTGGGCGTTTAACTCCCACTTTGGTGCCAGTTCCGGCGTTTAACGCTGGGAATTCTGAAGGTGACTTTGAACGCCGGTTTGAGCCATCAAATCTTGGGCAAAGTATGGACTATCATATATTGCTAGAAACCCCAGGATGTCTACTTTCCAACGCCGTTGAGAGCGCGCCCATTGGGCTTCTGTAGCTCCAGAAAATCCACTTCGAGTGCAGGGAGGTCAGAATCCAACAGCATCTGCAGTCCTTTTCAGTCTCTGAATCAGATTTTTGCTCAGGTCCCTCAATTTCAGCCAGAAAATACCTGAAATCACAGAAAAACACACAAACTCACAGTAAAGTCCAGAAAAGTGAATTTTAATTAAAAACTAATAAAAATATACTAAAAACTAACTAAATTCTACTAGAAACATACTAAAAACAATGCCAAAAAGCGTATAAATTATCCGCTCATCACAACACCAAACTTAAATTGTTGCTTGTCCCCAAGCAACTGAAAATCAAATAAGATAAAAAGAAGAGAATATACTATAGACTCCAAATTATCAATGAAACTTAGCTCCAAATTAGATGAACGGGACTAGTAGCTTTTTGCCTCCGAACAGTTTTGGCGTCTCACTTTATCCTTTGAAATTCAGAATGATTGGCTTCTTTAGGAACTTAGAATCCAGATAGTGTTATTGATTCTCCTAGTTAAGTATGATGATTCTTGAACACAACTACTTATTGAGTCTTGGCCGTGGCCCAAAGCACTCTGTTTTCCAGTATTACCACCGGATACATACATGACACAGACACATAATTGGGTGAACCTTTTCAGATTGTGACTCAGCTTTGCTAGAGTCCCCAATTAGAGGTGTCCAGGGTTTTTAAGCACACTCTTTTGCCTTGGATCACAACTTTATTTCTTTATTTTTCTCTTTCTTTTTTTCGTCTCTTTTTTTTTCGCTTCTTCTCCCCTTTTTTTTTGTATTCACTGCTTTTTCTTGCTTCAAGAATCATTTTTATGATTTTTCAGATCCTCAGTAACATGTCTCCTTTTTCATCATTCTTTCAAGAGCCAACAATTTTAACATTCATGAACAACAAATTCAAAAGACATATGCACTGTTTAAGCATACATTCAGAAAACAAAAAGTATTGTCACCACATCAAACTAATTAAGCTAGTTTTAAAGATGAATTCGAAATCCTGTACTTCTTGTTCTTTTGTGATAAAAATAGTTTTCATTTAAGAAAGGTGATGGATTCATAGGACATTCATAACTTTAAGGCATAGACACTAAGACACTAATGATCATAAGACACAAACATAGATAAACATAAGCATGATTTTCGAAAAACAGGAAAATAAAGAACAAGGAGATTAAAGAACGGATCCACCTTAGTGATGGCGGCTTGTTCTTCCTCTTGAAGGTCTTATGGAGTGCTTGAGCTCCTTAATGTCTCTTCCTTGCCTTTGTTGCTCCTCTCTCATGATTCTTTGATCTTCTCTAATTTCATGGAGGAAGATGGAATGTTCTTGGTGCTCCACCCTTAGTTATCCCATGTTGGAACTCAATTCTCATAGGGAGGTGTTGATTTGCTCCCAATAGTTTTGTGGAGGAAAGTGCATCCCTTGAGGCATCTCAGGGATTTCATGATGAGAGGGGTCTCTTGTTTGCTCCATCCATTTCTTAGTGATGGGCTTGTCCTCATCAATGAGAATGTCTCCTTCTATGTCAACTCCAACTGAATAACAGAGGTGACAAATAAGATGAGGAAAGGCTAACCTTGCCAAGGTAGAGGACTTGTCCGCCACCTTATAGAGTTCTTGGGCTATAACCTCATGAACTTCCACTTCCTCTCCAATCATGATGCTATGAATCATGATGGCCCGGTCTAGAGTAACTTCGGACCAGTTGCTAGTGGGAATGATTGAGCGTTGGATAAACTCCAACCATCCTCTAGCTACGGGCTTGAGGTCATGCCTTTTCAATTGAACCGGCTTCCCCCTTGAATCTCTCTTCCATTGGGCACCCTCTTCACAAATGTCAGTGAGGACTTGGTCCAACCTTTGATCAAAGTTGACCCTTCTAGTGTAAGGATGTTCATCTCCTTGCATCATGGGCAAGTTGAATGCCAACCTTACATTTTCCGGACTAAAATCTAAGTATTTCCCCCGAACCATTGTAAGCCAATTCTTTGGGTCCGGGTTCACACTTTGATCATGGTTCTTGGTGATCCACGCATTGGCATAGAACTCTTGAACCATTAAGATTCTGACTTGTTGAATGGGGTTGGTAAGAACTTCCCAACCTCTTCTTCGAATCCCATGTCGGATCTCCGGATATTCACTCTTTTTGAGTTTGAAAGGGACCTCGGGGATCACTTTCTTCAAGGCCACAACTTCATAGAAGTGGTCTTGATGCACCCTTGAGATGAATCTCTCCATCTCTCATGACTCGGAGGTGGAAGCTTTTGCCTTCCCTTTCCTCTTTCTAGAGGTTTCTCCGGCCTTGGATGCCATAAATGGTTATGGAAAAACAAAAAGCAATGCTTTTACCACACCAAACTTAAAAGGTTTGCTCGTCTTCGAGCAAAAGAAGAAAGAAGAGAGTAGAAGAAGAAGAAATGGAGGAGAGGGATATGGCTTTGTGGTTCGGCCAAAAGGGGAAGAAGTAGTGTTTAGGTTGTGTGAAAATGAAGGAGTGAAGAAGGGTTTATATAGGGGTGAAGAGAGGGGTAGGGTTCCGCCATTATGGGTGGGATTGGGAGGGAAAGTGGTTTGAATTTGAAAGGTGAGGTAGGTAGGGTTTCATGAAGGATGGATGTGAGTGGTGAAGCGAATAGTGGGATTTGATAGGTGAGGAGTTTTTGGGGAAGAGTGGTAGAGGTGATTGGTGAATGGGTGAAGAAGAAGAGAGAGGGTGGTGGGGTAGGTGGGGATCCTGTGGGGTCCACAGATCCTGAGGTGTCAAGGAAAAGGCATCCCTGCACCAAGTGGCGTGCAAAAATGCATTCTGTGCCAATTTTGGCGTTAAACGCCGGGCTGGTGCCCATTTCTGGCGTTTAACGCCAGCTTCTTGCCCTTTTCTGGCGTTTAACGCCAGTCTGGTGCCCCTTTTTGGCGTTAAACGCCCAGAATGGTGCCAGACTGGGCGTTAAACGCCCAACTGCTACCCTTACTGGCGTTTAAACGCCAGCAAGACCTTCCTCCAGGGTGTGCTGTTTGTCTTTCTGTTTTTCTTTTTGGTTTTGCTTTTTCAATTGATTTTGTGACTTCTCATGATCATCAACCTACAGAAAACATAAAATAACAAAGAAAAATAGATAAAATATAACATTGGGTTGCCTCCCAACAAGCGCTTCTTTAATGTTAGTAGCTTGACAGAGGGCTCTCATGGAGCCTCACAGATACTCAGAGCAATGTTGGAACCTCCCAACACCAAACTTAGAGTTTGAATGTGGGGGTTCAACACCAAACTTAGAGTTTAGTTGTGGCCTCCCAACACCAAACTTAGAGTTTGACTGTGGGGGCTCTGTTTGGCTCTGATTTGAGAGAAGCTCTTCATGCTTCCTCTCCATGGTGACAGAGGAATATCCTTAAACACAAAGGATTTTTCATTCACTTGAATGATCAGTTCACCTCCATCAACATCAATCACAGCCTTAGCTGTGGCTAGGAAGGGTCTGCCAAGGATGATGGATTCATCCATGCACTTCCCAGTCTCTAGGACTATGAAATAAGCAGGGATGTAATGGTCTTCAATCTTCACCAAAACGTCCTCTACAAGTCCATAAGCTTGTTTTCTTGAGTTGTCTGCCATCTCTAGTGAGATGCTTGCAGCTTGTACCTCAAAGATCCCTAGCTTCTCCACTACAGAGAGAGGCATGAGGTTCACACTTGACCCTAAGTCACACAGAGCCTTCTTGAAGGTCATGGTGCCTATGGTGCAAGGTATTGAAAACTTTCCAGGATCTTGTTTCTTTTGAGGTAATTTCTGCCTAGACAAGTCATCCAGTTCTTTGGTGAGCAAAGGAGGTTCATCCTCCCAAGTTTCATTACCAAATAACTTGTCATTTAGCTTCATGATTGCTCCAAGGTATTTAGCAACTTGCTCTTCAGTGACATAGTCATCCTCTTCAGAGGAAGAATACTCATCAGAGCTCATGAATGGCAGAAGTAAGTCCAATGGAATCTCTATGGTCTCATTTTGAGCCTCAGATTCCCATGGTTCCTCATTAGGAAACTCATTGGAGGTCAGTGCACGCCCATTGAGGTCTTCCTCAATGGCGTTCACTGCCTTTTCATCCTCTCCAAGTTCGGCCATATTGATGGCCTTGCACTCTCCTTTTGGATTTTCTTCTGTATTGCTTGGAAGAGTACTAGGAGGGAGTTCAGTAATTTTCTTGCTCAGCTGTCCCACTTGTGCCTCCAAATTCCTAATGGAGGACCTTGTTTCAATCATGAAACTTTGAGTGGTTTTGATTAGATCAGAGACCATGGTTGCTAAGTCAGAGTGGTTCTGCTTAGAACTCTCTATCTGTTGCTGAGAAGATGATGGAAAAGGCTTGCCATTGCTAAACCTGTTTCTTCCACCATTGTTGTTGTTGAAACCTTGTTGAGGTTTCTGTTGATCCTTCCATGAGAAATTTGGGTGATTTCTCCATGAAGAATTATAGGTGTTTCCATAGGGTTCTCCCATGTAATTCACCTCTTCCATTGAAGGGTTCTCAGGATCATAAGCTTCTTCTTCAGATGAAGCATCCTTAGTACTGCCTGGTGCAGCTTGCATTCCAGACAGACTTTGAGAAATCAAATTAACTTGCTGAGTCAATATCTTATTCTGAGCCAATATGGCATTCAGAGTAACAATCTCAAGAACTCCTTTCTTCTGATTTGTCCCATTGTTCACAGGATTCCTTTCAAAAGTGTACATGAATTGGTTATTTGCAACCATTTCAATTAGCTCTTGAGCTTCTGCAGGCGTCTTCTTCAGATGAAGAGATCCTCCAGCAGAGCTATGCAAAGACATCTTGGATAGTTCAGAGAGTCCATCATAGAAAATACCTATGATGCTCCATTCAGAAAGCATGTCAGAGGGACACTTTCTGATTAATTATTTGTATCTTTCCCAAGCTTCATAGAGAGATTCTCCTTCCTTCTGTCTGAAGGTTTGGACTTCCACTCTAAGCTTACTCAATTTTTGAGGTGGAAAGAACTTTGCCAAGAAGGCATTGACTAGCTTTTCCCAAGAGTTCAGGCTTTCTTTAGGTTGTGAATCCAACCATATCCTAGCTCTGTCTCTTACAGCAAAAGGGAATAGCATAAGTCTGTAGACCTCAGGGTCAACCCCATTAGTCTTGACAGTATCACAGATTTGCAAGAATTCAGCTAAGAACTGATGAGGATCTTCCAATGGAAGTCCATGGAACTTGCAATTCTGTTGCATTAGAGAAACTAATTGAGGCTTAAGCTCAAAGTTGTTTGCTCCAATGGCAGGGATAGAGATGCTTCTCCCATAGAAGTCGGGAGTAGGTGCAGTAAAGTCACCCAGCACCTTCCTTGCATTGTTAGCATTGTTGTTGTTTTCGGCTGCCATGGGTTCTTCTTCTTTGAAGATTTCTGTTAGGTCCTCTACAGAGAGTTGTGCGTTAGCTTCTCTTAGCTTTCGTTTCAAGGTCCTTTCAGGTTCAGGGTCAGCCTCAACAAGAATGCCCTTGTCTTTGTTCCTGCTCATATGAAAGAGAAGAGAACAAGAAAATATGGAATCCTCTATGTCACAGTATAGAGATTCCTTGAGGTGTCAGAGGAATAGGAAAATAGAAGGAAGAGGTAGAAAAATTCGAACTTAGTGAGATAGAGTTCGAATTGTGCATTGAGGAGGAGTGGTACTCCATAAATAGAAGGATGTGAGAAGAGGGGAAGAAATTTTCGAAAATTAAGTAAAAGATTTTTTAAAAACATTTTGAAAAAGATTTTGAAGAAGATATGATTGAAAACTATTTTGAAAAAGATGTGATTAAGAAGATATGATTTGAAAAACAATTTAAAAAGATTTGATTTAAAAAAAAATTAATGACTTGGCTAACAAGAAAAGATATGATTCAAACATTAAACCTTTCTCAACAGAAAAGGCAACATACTTGAAATGTTCAATCAAATCATTAATTGTTAGCAAGTATCTTTGAAAAAGGAAAGAAATTAATTTTGAAAGAGATTTGATTGAAAAGATATGATTTGAAAAAGATTTGATTTTGAAAAACTTTGAAAACTTGAAAAAAATTGAATTAAAAACAGAATCTTCCCACTTGTGCCATACTGGCGTTAAACGCCCAGAATGGTGCACATTCTGGCGTTTAACGCCCAATGCTCTACCCTTTTGGGCGTTAAACGCCCAGCCAGGCACTCTGGCTGGCGTTTAAACGCCAGTCTGTCCTTCTTCACTGGGCGTTTTGAACGCCCAGCTTTTTTTGTATAATCCCTCTGCTGCATGTACTGAATCTTCAGTTCCCTGTATTATTGACTTGAAAACAGAACCAAGATCAAATAAACAATGCATGCAAGACACCTAACTTAAAATGAGACACTGGACTCAAACAAGAAACATAAAATATTTTTGGTTTTTATGATTTTGTAATTTTTTTTGGTTTTTTTTTCGAAAATTAAGTGGAAAAGTAAAATAAAGATATCAAAATTCTTAATGAGAATCCCAGGAATCATGCAATGTTAGTCTAAAGCTTTAGTCTAAAGAAATTAGACATGGATAGCCAAGCTTCAGCAGGACATTGCATTCAAGAGCTAAATTGATGAGAATCAATCAGCTTTGGTGATGATAAGAACATCACTTTGAAACACTAGAATTCATTCTTAAGAACTCTGAAAAATACCTAATCTAAGCAACAAGATGAACCGTCAGTTGTCCATACTCGAAACAATCCCCGACAACGGCGCCAAAAACTTGGTGCACGAAATTGCAATCACACTTTGCAATCCCGCACAACTAACCAGCAAGTGCACTAGGTCGTCCAAGTAATACCTTACATGAGTAAGGGTCGATCCCACGGAGATTGTCGGCTTGAAGCAAGCTATGGTTATCTTGTAACTCTTAGTCAGGATATCAAAGATTATCAGGATTGATTGTAAAAAGCAAAAGAACATAAAACAGGTACTTGAATTGCAGTGATGGAGAATAGGTTGAGGTTTTGGAGATGCTCTGTCTTCTGAACCTCTGTTTTCCTACTGTCTTCTTCTTCAAACACGCAAGGCTCCTTCCATGGCAAGCTGTATGTAGGGTTTCACCGTTGTCAATGGCTACCTCCCATCCTCTCAGTGGAAATGTTCAACGCACCCTGTCACGGCACGGCTATCCAACTGTCGGTTCTCGATCATGTCGGAATAGAATCCAGTGATTCTTTTGCGTCTGTCACTAACGCCCCACAATCGCGAGTTTGAAGCTCGTCACAGTCATTCAATCATTGAATCCTACTCAGAATACCACAGACAAGGTTTAGACCTTCCGGATTCTCTTGAATGCCGCCATCAATTCTAGCTTATACCACGAAGATTCTGATTAAGGAATCCAAGAGATATTCACCCAATCTAAGGTAGAACGGAGGTGGTTGTCAGTCACACGTTCATAGGTGAGAATGATGATGAGTGTCACGGATCATCACATTCATCAAGTTGAAGAACAAGTGATATCTTGGAACAAGAACAAGCTGAATTGAATAGAAGAACAATAGTAATTGCATTAATACTCGAGGTACAGCAGAGCTCCACACCTTAATCTATGGTGTGCAGAAACTCCACCATTGAAAATACATAAGAACAAGGTCTAGGCATGGCCGTGAGGCCAGCCCCCAATGATCTAAGAACTAGGTGTCCAAAGATGAGAATACAATAGCAAAAGGTCCTATTTATAGGGAACTAGTAGCTTAAGAATTACAAAGATGAGTAAATGACATAAAAATCCACTTCCGGGCCCACTTGGTGTGTGCTTGGGCTGAGCATTGAAGCATTTTCGTGTAGAGACTCTTCTTGGAGTTAAACGCCAGCTTTTATGCCAGTTTGGGCGTTTAACTCCCACTTTGGTGCCAGTTCCGGCGTTTAACGCTGGGAATTCTGAAGGTGACTTTGAACGCCTGTTTGGGCCATCAAAGCTTAGGCAAAGTATGGACTATCATATATTGCTGGAAAGCCCAGGATGTCTACTTTCCAACGCCGTTGAGAGCGCGCCAATTGGGCTTCTATAGCTCCAGAAAATCCACTTCGAGTGCAGGGAGGTCAGAATCCAACAGCATCTGCAGTCCTTTTCAGTCTCTGAATCAGATTTTTGCTCAGGTCCCTCAATTTCAGCCAGAAAATACCTGAAATCACAGAAAAATACACAAGCTCACAGTAAAGTCCAGAAAAGTGAATTTTAATTAAAAACTAATAAAAATATACTAAAAACTAACTAAATTCTACTAGAAACATACTAAAAACAATGCCAAAAAGCATATAAATTATCCGCTCATCAACTATGTTTTTTTCAAACATTTTAACTAGAGTTCAATATTATGCTTATTATTTTTTATTTATCAGGCAAGGGTTCCTACTGGAAGAATTATTTTGGAATTGCCTACTGGAATGTTGGATGATGACAAGGGTGATTTCGTTGGCACTGTAGTTCGTGAGGCTCTCTCTCTCTCTCTCTCTCTCTCTCTCTCTCTCTCTCTCTCTCTCTCTCCAATTCTCTTCATGGCTTAGTTGTGCCTCTGACAGGTTGAAGAGGAGACTGGCATAAAGTTCAAACTTGAAGACATGGTTGATCTCACTGCTTTCTTGGATTCTTCAACAGGATGCAGATTTTTTCCCTCACCGGTATACCTTAAGCATTCTGCATCAACCTTATTGCTTTATTGGTTTTGCAAATAAATAATTTTGTCGCTTGAAAAAAGAGCTAATAATGCATCTGCTTTATAGTTGTTCAATAATTTAGTTTGGTATTTTAAGCATAGTTTAGTTTCGTGTTATTGTACTTTTAGCTTTGCATTTACCAATCAGTGAGCATTCAATTCAATTTCTGGCTTTCTGTGGTTCAATCTAACAGTATTTTATCGTAGAATGTGAACCTAGTTTAATTTGGAATTGTTAATACATGCATAAATTAGATTATTTCTTATAATATTTTTATATATATCGTTTTTGTTGGTTCAATTTGTTCTTGATATTTTGCTACAGGCTAGTATTGGAATGGATAACTTGAACGCTTAATGCACAAAGTGGAGCAGTTTTAGGTTGATTTTGATCTTTTACTAAGTATTTAGGTTGATGATAATCTCTATTAGTGTAATTTGATATATTATGAGCAGTTCTAACTTGTATTGTTTCTGTAGTTTTCTTCGGTTTTTAGTTTTGGAATTTGAACTCGAAATTTATTTTGTATTTGAGTAATAGTTTTTTAATGTATAAAACAATTATAGTAAATATCCCACTAATTATTGTTTGATTTGTCTTGTAATAAAAATTGCATACTATATTTGTAGGTTTGGTAATAAAAAAGGATTGAAAATTTATATTGTGTAGCAATGAAGATCAAGTAACAAAAAGAATTTTATTTAATTTAACAAGGCTTTCGCCACGCTTTTAAAGCGTGGCTGTATATTTTGCTATGGAGCGTGGCCGTATCTCTACTTATCACCACGCTTCAAAAGCGTGGCCGTATCTCTACCTATCACCACGCTTTAAAAGCGTGGCCGTATCTCCACCTACAGCCACGCTTTAAAAACGTGGCCATATTTCCTACCTACAGCCACGCTTTTCCAAGTGGCAGTTTGTAAAAAAGTGTGGCAAACAAAAAGCGTGGTAATAGACTGCAAAAAGCGTGGCGATAGAGCAACCGCCACCCTTTGATAGGTCACCCTTTCAAAAGCGTGGCGGTAGCTCAAAAAGCGTGGCGAAAAGCTATTGCCACGCTTTTTTCAGCTTTTCGCCACGCTTTAAAAGCGTGGCAAAAGACGTGTTTTCTTGTAGTGTTGGACTCACAACCTAAAGAAAGCCTGAACTCTTGGGAAAAGATAATCAATGCCTTCTTGGCAAAGTTCTTTCCACCTCAAAAATTGAGTAAGCTTAGAGTGGAAGTCCAAACCTTCAGACAGAAGGAAGGTGAATCCCTCTATGAAGCTTGGGAAAGATACAAACAATTGATCAGAAAGTGTCCTTCTGACATACTTTCTGAATGGAGCATCATAGGTATCTTCTATGATGGTCTGTCTGAATTGTCTAAGATGTCATTGGACAGCTCTGCTGGAGGATCTCTTCATCTGAAGAAGACGCCTGCAGAAGCTCAAGAACTCATTAAAATGGTTGCAAATAACCAATTCATGTACACTTCTGAAAGGAATCATGTGAACAATGGGACGAATCAGAAGAAAGGAGTTCTTGAGATTGATACTCTGAATGCCATATTGGTTCAGAAAAAAATATTGACTCAAAAAGTCAATATGATTTCTCAAAGTCTGTCTGGAATGCAAGCTGCACCAAGCAGTACTAAGGACGCTTCATCTGAAGAAGAAGCTTATGATCCAGAGAACCCATCAATGGAAGAGGTGAATTACATGGGAGAACCCTATGGAAACACCTATAATCCTTCATGGAGAAATCATCCAAATCTCTCATAGAAGGATCAACAGAGACTTCAACAAGGTTTCAACAACAATAATGGTGGAAGAAACAGGTTTAACAATGGCAAGCCTTTTCCATCATCTTCTCAGCAACTGATATAGAATTCTAAGCAGAGCCACTCTGACTTAGCAACCATGGTCTCTGATCTAATGAAAACCACTCAAAGTTTCATAACTGAAACAAGGTCCTCCATTAGAAACTTGGAGGCACAAGTGGGTCAACTGAGTAAGAAAGTTACTGAACTCCCTCCTAGTACTCTTCCAAGCAATACAGAAGAGAATCCAAAAGGAGAGTGTAAGACCATCAACATGGCCGAATTTGGAGAGGAGGAAGAGGCAGTGATCGCCACTGACGAAGACCTCAATGGACGTCCACTGGCCTCCAATGAGTTCCCTAATGAGGAACCATGGGAATCTGAGGCTCACACTGAGACCATAGAGATTCCATTGGATTTACTTCTGTCATTCATGAGCTCTGATGAGTATTCTTCCTCTGAAGAGGACAAAGATGTCACTGAAGAGCAAGTTGCTAAGTACCTTGGAGCAATCATGAAGCTAAATGACAAGTTATTTGGTAATGAGACTTGGGAGGACAAACCCCCTTTGCTCACCAAAGAACTGGATGACTTGACTAGGCAGAGATTACCTCAAAAGAGACAGGACCCTGGGAAGTTCTCAATACCTTGTACATTAGGCATCATGACCTTCGAGAAGGTTCTGTGTGACCTAGGGTCAAGCATAAACCTCATGCCTCTCTCTGTAATGGAGAAGCTAGGAATCTTTGAGGTACAAGCTGCAAGAATCTCACTAGAGATGGAAGACAATTCAAGAAAATAAGCGTATGGACTTGTAGAGGATGTTCTGGTAAAGATTGAAGACTACATCCCTGTTGATTTCATAGTCCTAGAGACTGGGAAGTACATGGATGAATCCATCATCCTTGGCAGACCCTTCCTAACCACAACAAAGGCTGTGATTGATGTTGACAGAGGAGAATTGATCATTCAAGTGAATGAAGAATCCTTTGTGTTTAAGGCTCAAGGATATCCCTCTGTAACCATGGAGAGGAAGCATGAAGAGCTTCTCTCAAAACAGAGTCAAACAGAGCCCCCACAGTCAAACCCTAAGTTTGGTGTTGGGAGGCCACAACCAAATTCTAAGTTTGGTGTTGAACCCCCACATTCAAACTCTAAGTTTGGTGTTGGGAGGTTCCAACATTACTCTGAACATCTGTGAGGCTCCATGAGGGCCCACTGTCAAGCTACTGATATTAAAGAAGCGCTTGTTGGGAGGCAACCCAATGTTATATTTATCTATTTTCCATTGTTATTTTATATTTTCTATAGGTTGATGATCATGTGAAGTCACAAAAATAATTGAAAAAGTAAAAACAGAATGAAAAACAGAAAGAAAAATAGCACACCGTGGAGGAAAAGCTTGCTGGCGTTTAAACGCCAGTAAGGGCAGCAAATGGGCGTTTAACGCCCAGTCTGGCACCATTCTGGGCGTTTAACGCCAGAAAGGGGCACCAGACTGGCGTTTAATGCCAGAAAAGTGCAGCAGCCTGGCGTTTAATGCCAGGATTGGCAGAAAGGGCATTTTACACGCCACTTGGTGCAGGGATGAGCTATCCTTGACACCTCAGGATCTGTGGACCCCACAGGATCCCCACATACCCCACCACTCTCTCTTCTTCACCCATTCACCAATCACCTCAATACCTCTTCCCCAAAAAAAACCCTCACCTATAAAATCCCACCATTCTCTTCACCACTCACATCCATCCTTCATAAAACCCCACCGACCCCACCATCCAAATTCAAACCACTTTCCCTCCTAAACCCACCCATAATGGCCGAACCCTAACCCTCTCTCCACCCCTATATAAACCCTAATTCACTCCTTCATTTTCACACAACCTAAACACTACTTCTCCCCCTCAGCCGAACCACAAAAGGCCCCTCCATCTCCTCTATTTCCTCTTCTTCTACTCTTTTCTTTCCTCTTTTACTCGAGGACGAGCAAACCTTCTAAGTTTGGTGTGGTAAAAGCGTTGCTTTTTGTTTTTCCATAACCATTTATGGCACCTAAGGCCAGAGAAACCTCTAGAAAGAGGAAAGGGAAGGCAAAAGCTTCCACCTCCGAGTCATGGGAGATGGAGAGATTCATCTCAAGGGTGCATCAAGACCACTTCTATGAAGTTGTGGCCATGAAGAAGGTGATCCCCGAGGTCCCTTTCAAACTCAAAAAGAGTGAATATCCGGAGATCCGACATGAGATCCGAAGAAGAGGTTGGGAAGTTCTTACCAACCCAATTCAACAAGTCGGAATCTTAATAGTTCAAGAGTTCTATGCCAATGCATGGATCACCAAGAACCATGATCAAAGTGTGAACCCGGACCCAAAGAATTGGCTTACAATGGTTCGGGGAAAATGCTTAGATTTTAGTCCAGAAAATGTAAGGTTGGCATTCAACTTGCCCATGATGCAAGGAGATGAACACCCCTACACTAGAAGGGTTAACTTTGATCAAAGGTTGGACCAAGTCCTCTACCTTGGCAAGGTTAGCCTTCTCTCATCTCATTTGTCACCTCTGTAATTCAGTTGGAATTAACATAGAGGGAGACATCCTCATTGATGAGGACAAGCCCATCACTAAGAAGAGGATGGAGCAAACAAGAGATTCCATTCATGGACATGAGGAAATTCCTCATCATGAAATCCCTGAGATGCCTCAAGGGATGCACTTTCCTCCACAAAACTATTGGGAGCAAATCAACACCTCCCTAGGAGAATTGAGTTCCAACATGGGACAACTAAGGGTGGAGCACCAAGAACATTCCATCCTCTTCCATGAAATTAGAGAAGATCAAAGAATCATGAGAGAGGAGCAACAAAGGCAAGGAAGAGACATTGAGGAACTCAAGCACTCCATAAGATCTTCAAGAGAAAGAACAAGCCGCCATCACTAAGGTGGACCCGTTCTTTAATCTCCTTGTTCTTTATTTTTCTGTTTTTCGAAAATTATACTTTATGTTTTATTTATGTTTGTGTCTTATGATCATTAGTGTCTTAGTGTATATGCCTTAAAGTTATGAATGTCCTATGAATCCATCACCTTTCTTAAATGAAAAATGTTCTTAATTGAAAAAGAGAAGAATTGCATGAATTTCGAATTTTATAACAGATTAATTATTTTGATGTGGTGGCAATACTTTTGATTTCTGAATGTATGCTTGAACAGTGCATATGTCTTTTGAATTTGTTGTTCATGAATGTTAAAATTGTTGGCTTTTGAAAGAATGATGAAAAAGGAGACATGTTACTGAGGATCTGAAAAAAATCATAAAAATGATTCTTGAAGCAAGAAAAAGCAGTGAATTCAAAAAAAAGAGCAAGCAGAAAAAGCTAATAGCCCTTTAAACCAAAAGGCAAGGATAATAAAAAGGATCCAAGGCTTTGAGCATCAGTGGATAGGAGGGCCTACAGGAATAACATCCGGGCCTAAGCGGCTAAACCAAGCTGTCCCTTACCATGTGCTTGTGGCGGGAAGGTGTCAAGTGAAAACTTGAGACTGAGCGGTTAAAGTCGTGATCCAAAGCAAAAAGAGTGTGCTTAAGAACCATGGACACCTCTAATTGGGGACTCTAGCAAAGCTGAGTCACAATCTGAAAAGGTTCACCCAGTTATGTGTCTGTGGCATGGATGTATCCGGTGGTGATACTGGAAAACAGAGTGCTTTGGGCCACGGCCAAGATTCATAAAGTAGCTGTATTCAAGAATCATCATACTTAACTAGGAGAATCAATAACACTATCCGGATTCTGAGTTCCTATAGAAGCCAATCATTCTGAACTTCAAAGGATAAAATGAGATGCCAAAACTATTCAGAGGCAAAAAGCTAAAAGCCCCGCTCATCTAATTAATACTGATCTTCATAGATGTTTTTGGAATTTATTGTATATTCTCTTCTTTTTATCCTATTTGATTTTCAGTTGCTTGGGGACAAGCAACAATTTAAGTTTGGTGTTGTGATGAGCGGATAATTTATACGCTTTTTGGCATTGTTTTTAGTATGCTTTTAGTATGTTTTAGTTAGTTTTTATTATATTTTTATTAGTTTTTATTTAAAATTCACTTTTCTGGACTTTACTATGAGTTTGTGTATTTTTCTATGATTTCAGGTATTTTCTGGCTGAAATTGAGGGACCTGAGCAAAAATCTGATTCAGAGGCTGAAAAGGGCTGCAGATGCTGTTGGATTCTGACCTCCCTATACTCGAAGTGAATTTTCTAGAGTTACAAAAGCCCAATTGGCGCGCTCTCAATTGCGTTGGAAAGTAGACATTCAGGGCTTTCCAAAAATATATAATAGTCCATACTTTGCCCGAGATTTGATGGCCCAAACAGGCGTTCCAAGTCAGCTTCAGAATTTCCGGTGTTAAACGCTGGAACTGGCACAAAAGTGGGAGTTAAACGCCCAAACTGACACAAAAGCTGGCGTTTAACTCCAAGAAAAGTCTCTACACATGGAAGCTTCAATGCTCAGCCCAAGCACACACCAAGTGGGCCCAAAAGTGGATTTTTACGTCATTTACTCATTTCTGTAAACCCTAGGCTACTAGTTCTCTATAAATAGGAGCTTTTGCTATTGTATTTGAAGAATCTTTCAATCTTCGAATCATCTTTTGATCATGTTTTTATGATTGAACCCTCTTTGGGAGGCTGGCCATTCGGCCATGCCTAGACCTTGTTCTTATGTATTTTCAACGGTAGAGTTTCTACACACCATAGAATAAGGTGTGGAGCTCTGCTGTACCTCGAGTATTAATGCAATTACTATTGTTCTTCTATTCAATTCAGCTTATTCTTGTTCTAAGATATCACTTGTTCCTCAACTTGATGAATGTGATGATCCGTGACACTCATCATCATTCTCACCTATGAACGTGTGCCTGACAACCACCTCCGTTCTACCTTAGATTGAGTGGATATCTCTTGGATTCCTTAATCAGAATCTTCGTGGTATAAGCTAGAATCCATTGGCGGCCATTCTTGATAATCTGGAAGGTCTAAACCTTGTCTGTGGTATTCTGAGTAGGATTCAGGGATTGAATAACTGTGACGAGCTTCAAACTCGCGATTGTGGGGTGTTAGTGACAGACACAAAAGAATCACTGGATTCTATTCCGACATGATCGAGAACCGACAGATGAATAGCCGTGCTGTGACAGAGCGCGTTGAACTTTTTTACTGAGAGGACGGGACTGTAGCCATTGACAACGGTGATGCCCAACATACAGCTTGCCATGGAAAGGAGTAAGAAGGATTGGATGAAGACAGTAGGAAAGCAAAGAGACGGAAGGGACAAAGCATCTCTAGATGCTTATCTGAAATTCTCACCAATGAATTACATAAGTATCTCTATCTTTATTCTATGTTTTATTCATCTTTTAATTATCAATCCTCCATAACCATTTGAATCCGCCTGACTGAGATTTACAAGATGATCATAGCTTGCTTTATACCAACAATCTTCGTTGGATCGACCCTTACTCGCGTAAGGTTTATTACTTGGACGACCCAGTGCACATGCTGGTTAGTTGTGCGAAGTTGTGATAAAGAGTTGAGATTGCAATTGAGCGTACCATGTTGATGGCGCCATTGATGATCACAATTTCGTGCACCATCGGGCCATCATGATCCATAGCATCATGATTGGAGAGGAAGTAGAAGTTCATGAAGTCATCTCTCTAGAACTCTACAAAGTAGCCGAAAAGCCCTCCACCTTGGCAAGGCTAGCTTTTCCTCATCTCATTTGCCATCTATGCTACTTAGCTGGAGATGTCATAGAAGGAGACATCCTCATTGAAGAGGACAAGCTCATTACTAAGAAGAGGATGGAGCAAACAAGAGAGCCCATTCATGGATCTCAAGAGACGCATGAGGAAGCTCATCATCAAGAAATCCCTGAGGTGCCTCATGGGATGCATTTTCCTCCAAACAACTATTGGAAACAACTCAACACTTCTCCAGAAGGATTGAGTCATGACATGAACCAATTAAGGGTGGAACACCAAGAGCACTCCATCATTCTCCATGAGATTAGAGAAGATCAAAGAGCTATGAGGGAGGAGCAACAAAGGCAAGGAAGAGACATAGTGGAGCTCAAGAACACCATTGGTCCTTTAAGAAGAAGGCGCCACCATCACTAAGGTGGACTCATTCCTTAACTTCCTTGTTCTTATCTCTCGATTTTTCGGTTTTTGAACTTCATGTTTGCCTATGTTTGTGTCTTTACTACATGATCATTAGTGTCTAGTGTCTATGTCTTAAGGCTATGAATAATTCCATGAATCCTTCACCTTTCTTAAATGAAAAATGTTTCTAATACAAAAGAACAAGAAATACATGAGTTTCGAATTCATCCTTGAAATTAGTTTAATTATATTGATGTAGTGACAATACTTTTTATTTTCTAAATCAATGCTTGAATAGTGCATATTTTTGATCTTGTTGTTTATGACTGTTAAAATTGTTGGCTCTTGAAAGAATGATGAAAAAGAGAAATATTATTGATGATCTGAAAAATCAAAAAAATTAATTCTTGAAGCAAGAAAAAGCAGTGAAGAACAAAGCTTGCGAAAAAAAAGAAAGAAAAAGAAAAAGCAAGCAGAAAAAGCCAATGGCCCTTAAAACCAAAAGGCAAGGGTAAAAAGGATCCAAGGCTTTGAGCATGAATGGATAGGAGGGTCCAAGGAAATAAAATCCAGGCTTAAACGGCTAAATCAAGCTGTCCCTAACCATGTGCTTGTGGCATGCAGGTCCAAGTGAAAAGCTTGAGACTGAGTGGTTAAAGTCGTGATCCAAAGCAAAAAGAGTGTGCTTAAGAGCTCTGGACACCTCTAACTGGGGACTTTAGCAAAGCTGAGTCACAATCTGAAAAGGTTCACCCAGTCATGTGTCTGTGGCATTTATGTATCCGGTGGTAATACTAGAAAACAAAGTACTTAGGGCCACGGCCAAGACTCATAAAAGTAGCTGTGTTCAAGAATCAACATACTTAACTAGGAGAATCAATAACGCTATCTGAACTCTGAGTTCCTATGGATGCCAATCATTCTAAACTTTAAAGGATAAAGTGAGATGCTAAAACTGTTCAGAAGCAAAAAGCTACAAGCCCTGCTCATTTAATTAGAACTAATATTCATTGATATTTTGGGATTTATAGTATATTTTATTCTTTTTATCCTATTTTATTTTCAGTTGCTTGGGGACAAGCAACAATTTAAGTTTGGTGTTGTGATGAGCGGATAATTTATATGCTTTTTGGCATTATTTTTAGGTAGTTTTTAGGAGGATCTAGCTACTTTTAGGGATATTTTTATTAGTTTTTATGCAAAATTCACATTTCTAGACTTTACTATGAGTTTGTGTGTTTTTCTGTGATTTCAGGTATTTTCTGGCTGAAATTGAGGGACCTGAGCAAAAATCTTATTCAGGCTGAAAAAGGACTGCTGATCCTGTTGGATTCTGATCTCCCTGCACTCGAAATGCATTTTCTGGAGCTACAAAACTCCAAATGATGCGCTCTTAACTGCGTTGGAAAGTAGACATCCAGGGCTTTCCAAAAATATATAATAGTTCATACTTTGTTTGAGTTTAGATGATGCAAACAGGCGTTCAACGCCAGCTCTATGCTGCATTCTGGAGTAAAACGCCAGAAACACGTCACAAACCAGAGTTAAACGCCAAAAACACGTTACAACTTGGTATTTAACCCCAAGAGAAGCCTCTGCACGTTTAAGGCTCAAGCTCAGTCCAAGCACACACCAAAGTGGTCTCCGGAAGTGGATTTCTGCACTAAGACTTATTTCTGTAAACCCTAGTAACTAGTTTAATATAAATAGAACTTTTTACTATTGTATTAGAGATCTTAGTATGTGATTTTAGACCTTCATGGGGGCTGGCCATTCGGCCATGCCTGGACCATCACTTATGTATTTTCAACGGTGGAGTTTCTACACACCATAGATTAAGGTGTGGAGCTCTGCTGTTCCTTGAGTATTAATACATTTACTATTATTCTTCTATTCAATTCAACTTATTCTTATTCTAAGATATTCGCTACACTTCAACATGATGAGTGTGATGATCCATGACACTCATCATCATTCTCACCCATGAATGCGTGCCTAACAACCACTTCCGTTCTACCTTAGATCGAGCGCGTATCTCTTGGATTTCTTAATCAGAATCTTCGTGGTATAAGCTAGAATTATTGGCGGCCATTCCTAAGATCCGGAAAGTATAAACCTTGTCTGTGGTATTCCGAGTAGGATATGAGATGGGATGACTGTGATGAGCTTCAAACTCGCGAGTGTTGGGCGTAGTGACAGACGCAAAAGAATCACTGGATTCTATTCCAACATGATCGAGAACCGACAGATGATTAGCCGTGCTGTGACAGAGCATTTGGACCATTTTCACTGAGAGGATAGGAAGTAGCCATTGACAACGGTGACGCCCTACATACAGCTTGCCATAGAAAGGAGTAAGAATGATTCGATGAAAGCAGTAGGAAAGCAGAGATTCAGAAGGAACAAAGCATCTCTGTACACTTATCTGAAATTCCCACCAATGATTTACATAAGTATCCCTATCTCTATTTTATGCTTTATTTATCTTTATATTCAAAAATCATCATAACCATTAGAATCCGCCTAACTGAGATTTACAAGATGACCATAGCTTGCTTCATACCAACAATCTCCGTGGGATCAACCCTTACTCACGTAAGGTATTACTTGGACGACCCAGTACACTTACTGGTTAGTTATGCGAAGTTGTGACAAAGTATGATTCACGTTTGAGAGCTCCAAGTCTTTGGCGCCATTGTTGATGATCACATTTTTGTGCACCACTCAAACTTTAAATGAAATTCATCTTTCAAAAGAATTGTCCCATCCAACGGCACGAACTAAAAGCGGCAATCCCCAGAGATTAATCACCCCGAGGCTAACATAATGGATATCTAAACAACAAAATGTATATCCAAATAAGTATATAGCTACCTAGAAAATGATGCACCTGAGGACAACGAAACTGATATCCAAATAAATAAACGGCTACCCATGAATCAATCACCTCGAGGCCAACGAAACGAATATCTAAATAACAAAACGGGTATCCAAATAACAAAAAAGAAGCGACCCGGGGATCGATCACCCCGAGGCCAATGAAATAGATATCCAAATAAACAAACAAAAATCCAAATAACAAAAAATGGTGACCCGAGGATCGACCACCCGCATAGCCAACATGGTGAATATCCAAATAAGTTAAACAGCTCCCCCTAGAAATTGATCAACTTCGAGGCCAACAAAATGGATATCCAAATAAACTAAATAAGGAAAGTATTGAAATTGGCCAACCAAGAGGCCTAAAATAAGTTCACAATAACGGCCCAAAAAAGCCACACAAAACAAGCATGAGTTGACGTTCTTCCAAGTCGCGAAAGGTCGAACTCACTAATATCCCGCTAATCGGCGCAGGATGATGTCATGCCCTTTCTAGGCCCCTCATGGCATCTCGATAATAGAAAATCAAACTCGTCAACAAAAGCGGCATTAAGGTCTAAGCTAATGACTTTCTAACTCGCGAAAAGCGGAACTCACCAATATCCTGCCAGTTGGCGCAAAATGACGTCACGTCCTCTCCAGGCTCCTCACAGTCTCCCGAACTACAGAGAACCGGGTTCCCCAATAACTTAGCATTGAGACCAAGCAAGCATGCTCTCATGCTCCGGAGGCAACTATTCCGGACCCCAATCTCTAGGTCCTTCCTCAGAACGGTCACTAAACTCGGCAATCGCAAGATTGGGCCATCCTCATGACTCAAAGACGAATGAATAACTTCTAATATCCTAACCCAACATTCGAATTCATATACCTCCCTTATTTTAGCCAGATAAGATAAGATGATGACGGCCCAAATTGGTCCTGCAATCTCTAACCAACATTCGAATTCGAATATCTCTTTTATCTTAGCCAGATAAGATAAGATGAGATAACTACTACTAGCTATACAAAAGGGAGTCAGAGGCCCCCTCAGGTACGTTATTCCTCCCACACAGTTTATATCTCTCAGATCCATTCTGACTTAAGCGTCAGAGTGTCTTTGCAGGTATCATCTCCCATTACTCCAGTCAGAGGATCCAACAATCGACTCGACCCGCAAGTTGCCGATCTATCTTATAACTCATACCGGAGACCTCCAGTACAATTTTGAAATGTGTATTTGTTATATATGTAATATATTTAGACTCTCATTACGTAATAATTATGATATTAAATTGGTAATATACAAATTAATATTCCTGTCATTTAGTAATCCATCTGTTAGAACTACTTATCCTTCTAAAAGATGGGATAGAAGAAAGTTCTTTAGATGCCAGTAATGATAACTTGTCATATTGAACAAATAAAATACATATTTATTGTAAAATAAATTAATAGAAAATAAAAAAATAAATATAAAATAAAAAATATAAATAGAGAATTCTAGTATTAGTATTCTCTAATATAATTATCTCAATATAACTGAGATAATATAATAATATATTCAATCTTTTATATATTAATGAGCGAACATGTATAGAAAGAAGTGTTTTTGTTATAGTATTGCGTGTTCTGTCTCATACCATGTTACTTATTTATATACGTACAAAGTTCACATTTTTTAGACTTCATTAAGTTTAGTCTATCTTAAAAACTTGAGCCTTACACCATTGAAAAATTGGAGCTGCCCATATTGTGAAGAAAGTTATAGATTATTAAATGGACATCCATATCACAACACTCCTTCTTAGATATCTATTTGGAATTATGCCTCACTAAAACTTTACTAAAGAAAAATACAAAGAAAAAAACTTTAATTAAAAAAAAAAACAGTACAATATCCTTTGTTATAAGGACTGTCTCGTTAGAAAATATTGTCAAGAAAAATTCAATAGTGATAAAAATATGACTAAAGAAAAAAGAGTACAGTCTCTCCCTCTTGTCAACATTATTTAATATCTCAAAATTGGCATATCCTAATTTGATGTAACAATTTTTCAAAAGAGAATCTTAGAAGTAACTTATAAATAAATCTTCCAGATTATTACTTGAACAGATCTGTTGGACATCAATTGTTTCTTGATTTTGAAGGTCATTAGTGAAGAAGAATTTTGGAAAATGTGCTTTGTCATATCATTTTTGAGGTATGCACCCTTAAGTTGAGCAATGCATGCTGTATTATTTTCAAACAAAATAGTTGGAGCTATTTGCTGATCAGTCTGTCTGTATGATCATAAAATATATTAAATCAAACCCTTGAGCCAAAAAAACTTGCGACTTGCTTCATATGTCGCTGGTATTTTAGCATGATTAAAGGATGTTGTTACTATCGTTTGTTTTGTGGACCTCTATGATATAGTTGTATAACCATATATAAATAAGTAACCTATTTGAGATATTCTTTTATGTGGATCAAACAGATATCCTACATTTGTATAGCTAATTAATTGTGACTTGAATTTATATGGATAAAATAGTCCCATATCAACTGTTTCATGAAGGTATCAAAAAATTTGTTTGATTCCATTCTAATATTTTTTATGTCAGAGAAGAACTATACCTTGCTAATAAATTCACAACAAATAATATGTTAGGTCGTATATTATTAGCAAGATACATTAATGCTCCAATAGCACTAAGATATGGTACTTCAGGACCAATAATATCTTCATTTTCTTCTTCAAGACGGAATTGATTATTTTTCACATCTAAAGACCTTATGATCATTAGAGTACTTAATAGATGTAACTTGTCTATATAAATTTCTTCAAGATATTTTCTGTATGAGTTATTTGATGAATAAAGATTCCATTATTTGTATGTTCGATTTGTAGATCGAAAAAAAATTTAGTCTTTTCAAGATCTTTCATCTCAAAATATTCTTTTAGAGCTTTTGTAATTGTTGGAATCTCTTCAAAGGTCCCAATGAATTTATAGCAATTTATAATGAATTCAGATGTAGATTTTTTTATGAAAATACATGGACAAATATCATCATTTTTGAATTTCTTTTTGGTCAAATACTCAATAAGACGACTATACCACATCCGTATAGATTGTTTTAGACCATATAAAGATATTTGCAATTTGACTGAATATAATCCTTGCGAATATTCATTAGATGGCCTAGATATTTTTAGTCCTTTAGGAATTTTCATATAGATATTAAGATCTAATGATCCATATAAATAAGTTATCACCACATCTATTAGATGCATATGTAGCTTATGATATGCAAATAAACTGATCAAATAACATAATGTTATTGCATCTGTTATTATAGGAAAAATGTTTCTTCATAATTTATACTGAATCTTTATGAAAATCTTGTGCTATAAGTCGATCTTTGTAGCATACAACTTCATTTTTCTCTTTTCATTTTTTCACAAAAATCCACTTGTATCCAATAGGTTTTACAGTTTCTGGTGTACAGACTACAGGTCTAAAGACTTCACATTTTGCACGTGAGTCTTACTCAACCTTCATAACTTCTTCTCATTTTGACTAATTATTTCTTTGTTGATATTCTTCGAGTGTTCTTGGCACAAGATCTTTCCTTTCATGCATGATGTGTAATGCCTCATTATACACAAATATTCAATTAACAATTGTCTTATTTGAATTTATTTTTTTATTGTAAAAAAAATAATTTATCGAGATCTCATCATTTTTACAAATTTTTAAATTTTCAAGTACTTAAAAACCTTCTAATTCAAAATTATATCAAAATTTTGGACAATTGATGGTATCCTTTCTATGTCTTTATCTTTTTCAACAAGAGTATCATTTGCTCTGATAATATTAAATGCCTCTTTTTTTTTCGAAGATTTTTATTTTTGGAACCAGTTGGTCTACCGCGCTTCTAGCGTGTGCTTGTTTCAATAGCCATTTGTTCCACTAGAACATTAATTTGAATTGGGACATTTATAGTTGGTATGTAGATTTTGATTATCCTCTTTGTATAAAAAAATATATCAGACAATATATTTGTTATTCTTTGTAATTGTATAATATTTTAAACTTTTAGTTTACAATGTCCTAATCATGAGTCTAGTTTCATCAACAATGATGCATTCCAATTGAGTTATTTCTCAAGTGGCTTATTCTCTCTCCTCAATGTTAAAAATATTGATTCATCAAAATAACAATATGCAAATCGAACTTTAAACACATCTCCTGTTTGTATACAAGATACTTTACTATAAAGGGAGAATCATATTCCACATAAATTTTAATTTTCTTTGAAGTTTTATTTTAGTGAGATAAGATGGAATAATTGGAACATATATCGCACACTCAAATATTCTCAAATAAAAAATATTTGGTTGTTGGCCAAAAACTAATTGTAGGAGAAAAATTGGTGGTAATTTGTTCGCCTCAAACGAATAAGTGTTGCAGCATGTAAAATCGCATGTCCCAAACAAAAATAGAGAGATTTGTATCAAATAATTTGAGCAAGTAATCTCGCAAATGTCAAGTTGCGAGAAGACAATAAGCACGTATGTGACCATTTCAAAGATGCATATGTTAGGACCATAAAGTATCTAAAAGATTTACATAGGAGATGAATTGGTCCACATATATTTCCTAGAATTCTTTCTAGAAATTCAGGAGACCCAAATCCATTCTTTATTGGTGATGGCCTTACAGTTAACTTTTTTCTGAGAACATGCAACATATAAGAATTTACTAGATTGAAGAACCCTTTGGTTTTTTAGTAAATGTTCATTGGAGTTTTTAATATTTTTCAGCATCATGGTTATTCTAAGATGACCCAATCAATCATGTTAAATTATAGATTCATTTGGGCTAGTAAACTTCTGGTTTATAATGACATATGATTTTATTGTACTTATTTTTGTATGATATAACCCATAAGAAAATAAGGGTAACTTTTTAATATAATATTTTTATTTGAATCATGAGTTAGTAATATATAAGTACTCATGATTTTTCTCATTTATTTTTTCAATTTGATATCTATTTCGGCGAATATCTTTAGAACTCAACAAGTTCCTTAGAAACTTAGTACACAATAGTATATTACTTATTATGAATTTTGTTCCTCTGAAAAATAGAATTATAGCTCTTTCGGAGAGTTCTATCACATTGCTTGAGCTAATAATATTATTAATACATTCTTCTTTTGATATAAGATGAGTAAAATATATGTTACTTTTGAGAGTGATATGAAAATTTGCACTATCCGCAAAATAAATATATTCATTATATGTCCTTGTCATTTTATTCAAAAATAAATAATAATAAGATCATAACACGAAAATATACCCATTATCTCTTTCTTTATCCCACTTCTGGTGAGATATTTTTTTGTGAAAATAATTTTTCTTCCTTTCATAATTTTTTTTATCAAAGCCTTGTTATTTGTCTCTTTTGAAGTTATAATTTGTCACATTTACTTCAAAAAATAGCGCAGTGCTATTAGACGTGCTTCATGATTTCTTAAGAGTAATTTATTCCTTTTGTTCAGCAAAAAAAGGTAAGAAACTAGATCAAAATATTTTTTAATTTTTCTCGATACTACTGGTGCAGGAGCACATTCGAGGTATTGAAAGTCAAGAAAATTTTTCCTAACATGTCATTATCAGTTATTTTTTTCCCACATAACTTCATTTGTGAGGTAATTTGGAACATTGTTAAATTGTATTCATTTATGAATTTAAAATCCTGTAAATACAGATGTGTCCATTCATATCAGGCTTGAGGAAGTATCACTATTATTTAGTGATTATACTTTCTTCAAGATTCTTCCAAAGATTTGAAGAATATTTTAACGTGAGATACTCATTTTTCAACCGTCCTTCATCATGATGATGATGAAGGAATATCATGACTTTAACTTTATTCTTCTGAGATATTTTATTATCAGTCTTAATGGTATCTCCAAGATCCATTAAATCAAAATAAATTTTGACATCTAATATCTATGATAAATAATTGTAAAATAAATAAATAAAAAAAAATAGATATAAAATAAAAAAGTGTAAATGCAAAACTCTAGTATTAATATTCTCTAATATAATTATCTCAATAAAATTGAGATAATATATATATATATTTCTCAATAATATATTCACTCTTTCATATATTGATGAGCGTACATATATAGGGAGAAGCATTTTTGTGCTAATATTGTGTGTTCTGTTCAGACCATGTTATTTATTTATATAGATACAAAGTTTATTTTTTTTTTTTAAATTTGATTAAGTTCAGCTCATCTTGAGAAGTTGAACCTTCTACCATTAAAAAATTAAGTCGTCCATATTGTGAAAAAGGTCATAAATTATTAAATGGGTATCTATATCACAATAATATTAACTTTATCATGAATATTAGTCTAAATATGCTAGGAGAAGATGGCATGGAGGATTCATTTATTCTTTTTTCGTTTTTTTTTTTAGTTTATTTTTTTATTATTCTTCCTCTTCCTAATTTTTTTTAAAAAAATTATAAAAAATCAAACAAATTAACATAGAAGAATTTAAGTTGGAGAAAGAAAAAGATGTAAAAAAAATGTTAAAAGTTGATCATCTGAGTAAGATAAATAAAAATCAGGCTTTCAAGTATACGTGATAAAGTTTAGTTACAAAGAATGGCGAATTTACAGGGAGCCTAAGGGGCCACGGTCTCTCCCCACAACCCACTTTTTCTTAATAATAAATTAGTAGTAATGTCTATTATTATATATAATATGTATATGATGGATTAAATATATTTTGATATAAAAAGTATATATATATATATAATTAAATATATAATAAACTTATAATTTGTATAGGCTAGACTAAAACAAAAATAATCAGTTAGTCCATTTATAGATTAAAATGGCTCAAGCAAAAAGGATGTTGTTATTGTTGAACATTACTAATGTGTTAATATTTTTACTAGTGTGATAAATTTTTAGTTAAAAGAGTTAAATAATAGATTTAGTGAGTAAGCAATTTAACTCTATGTATCAAGTACATTTTTGAAATCTAAATATGCTTTTAAATCATTTAATGTTTGCAGCATATGCAATCTTTAGAGAATTTATATTCTTTAGATTTTTTCGAAAAAGAAACACTATAAAAAAAATAGTGAGTACTATCAGATTTATTGTTGAAAAGCATTTGATGATATAAATGGTGCGGTATTTCTAACCACAGACTAACTGGTAAGTGTATCGGGTCGTACCAAGTAATATCTCAGGTAAGTGACGGTCGATCCCACGAGGATTAATGGATTAAGCAACAATGGTTAAGTGATTTACTTAGTTAGGCAAGTAGAAAATGGTTTTGAGATGTTCAAAAGGTTTAAAAAGTGACTTCAAAATATCAGAAGGCAGGCACGCAAGTATTTAAGTTGAAAATAAAATATGGGAGAAAACAGTTAAGGCTTCAGAGTTATCTATTTTCTTGATTGACTTTTCTTATTAACTATTTTAATCATGCAAGATTTAATTCATAGCAAACTATTTGTTACTAGACCCTAATTCCTTAGACCTTCCTAGTCTCCTCTAAAATTCATCAACTGCCAATTTCTTGGTCAATTAATTCCAATTAGAGGGTGATGATCAAATTCTAATTTATATGCCACAAGAATCCTAATTATCCAAAAAAAAGGGGATTATATGTCTCGTATCCAGTTAAATACAAACAATTAGAAATTCAGGATAATATGTTTTCAAGCTGTTGTTCAAGTAAAGAGCTTTTTCAAGTTATACAAGAATTCAATTAGAACATGGGTCATACTTCCGTTTCATCCAAATTCATAAAATAAAGAACGAAAACAATTATTGAAATATAAATCAAACATGAATTAAAATAAAAAATTAATAATATCAATCAATACAATAGAGAGAGCTCCTAACCTTAATAGTGGAGGTTTAGTTGCTCATGACTTAGAGAGAAAATAAGGATTCAGGTAAATTGTCTGAGATGGAATCCATAGTTAACTAATTAATGTTGTCTTTTATATCTAATCCTAATAAATTTGAATCCTAATTTTTTTTAAAACTAAATAATATCTTTTCCTATTTAAAAATTAAATTTAAATTAGAATTAATTATGACAATTAGCAAGTCTTCAATTGATGGATGGGGACCACTTGATTCCTTCACTATGCAGCCTCTGATCTGTGCTGTCTGGACTGAAAACTGGGTCAAAAGCAGCCCAAAAATTGTTGGGGAGAATTTTGAGTGTGCAAAATGTCGCGCATGTCGCGCGTACGCGCCAGGTGCGCATGTGCGCAGATGAACTTTTCGCCAATGTGCGCGTGCACGTGATGTGTGCGTGTGCGCCCTTTAACACTAGATCAACTATGAAAAATTGTATATCATTGCAAAGCTCCGGATGTTAGCTTTCCAACGCAACCAAAACCGCCTCATTTGGATCTCTGTAGCTCAAGTTATGATTGATTGAATGCAAAGAGGTCAGGCATGACAGCTTTGCGATTCCTTCCACTTTTGCATGCTTCCTTTCCATCAATTCCAGCTGAATGCTATCTAAAATAAACAGAATTATACAAGACTCAAAGTATCATCCATAGTGGCTAAAAGATAATAAATTCTTGATTAAACTTATCAAGTTAAATGCAAATTCACTAGGAAAAGATAGGAAAGATACTCACGCATCACAACACCAAACTTGAATTGTTGCTTGTCCTCAAGCAACCAAACTAATATAGGCTTAGGATGTGAATTTTCATGAGAATGAGAGTTCGATTAAGCTCAAGTCTATTCTTAAAATGGGGTTTATTCATTATAATTTTGAATAGTTTTGGTATCTTACTCTCCTTTGAATCAGAGGAACGTCAGTGTCATTTGGAATTAGAATCCAAATCATATTATGAATTCTCTGATCTTTATACTCAGCATCATTTTCTTTAATTTATTTTTCTTTGGAGCTTTGCACCTTGAGCCTAGCCGTGACTTTAAATATTTTGTCTCAAGGTTACTTGACACAGAAATACCACAAGCACTTAATTGGGGAACTCCCTTTAAGTTTTGATTTTCTTTTTAGTTACTCCCAGACAGTGGTGCTCAAAGCCTTTGGCATACTCTGTTAAATGCACTTGGTCTCGACTCTAAGTATTCTGTCTCAAGGATTACTTGACAAATCACACCACAAGCATATGACTAGGGAAACAACTCTTTGAGCTTTTAATCATGTCTGACCTCCCTAGTCATTGATGCTCAGAGCCTTGGACCTTGCTTTTATTATTATATTTTTTTTCTTTTGCTGTTTCTTTTGCTTCAAGGATTAAATTTTTGTTTATTTCAGAGAAGTCATAATAATTCTCTAAATTCCTGTTCCTTATACATCAACATCCTTTGATTCAAATTCAAATACGCACTGTTCATGTCATGCATTCAAAATCACAAATAATACCACCACATTTAAGTAAATAAGACTACTCTAAAAATTAAACTCAATCTCTCATGCAATACATCACTTCTTTTTCTTTTGAATTCAAGCTTAGTGAGCAATACATGAGACAATTTTTTTATAGTACTAAAGATCATACAGGCAATCAAGCAACAGAGAACAGAAGACAACACAATAAGAACGGAAGAGAAATAGAATGAAAGGAACTCAACCACCTCAGTTATGATGGTGACCATCTCATTCCTCCATGAAGAAAATTCATCTCCCTTTGGTGCTAAACAGAAAAGCCATAAGCGAAGCGTCAACACCAAACTTAAAGGTTTGCTTGTCCTCAAGCATAGAAGAACTGAAAATAGAGAGGGAAAAGAAAAAAATTAGTATGATAAAAGAAGAATAAGAGGGGAAAAGAACGAGAGAGAATTAGGATTTGGGAGGAGAGAGAATGAAAATAGGGCAGTGCGCTGAGTAATTGATGCGGCGCAATCGACTTGGACGCGCACTGCGTGCGTGCGCGCGAGTTGCAAAAAAAGAAAGGGATGTGGATGCGTTCAGTGTGCCTGCGCGTGGATTGCCAAGTGGTGAAAAGGGCGCGTACACATCAGGGATGCGTACGTGTGGGTCAATCTGTGCTTCTAGCATGAACCCAGTGCGAGGCCAGCATAACTTTCGCCCATGCACCCATTTACATCGATTTTTCAAGGCACGGTACGTGCCATGTGCGCTCCCACGTGGATTTCCGAGAACCAGTGGGTGAGCTGGTGCGTGAAGCATAATTCCTGCACAACTCCAACGTAACTTTCTGTTCAATCTCACTCAATTCGCATTCACTATGGATGCGAACGCGCACTAGGCACGCGCGCGTTGAATGCTTCTCTCTTTTTTTTTTTTGAAATATTTTTTGAAGTGTTCAGTTCCTATTCTCAAATAGTTGCATGATCAGATAGAACTAAATAAAAATGAAATAAATAAGAAAACTACCACTATGAAAATAACTAAGGATACAAAATTATTGGGTTGCCTCCCGACAAGCGCTTCTTTAACGTCACTAGCTTGACGGTCAGTTCTGCTAATTCAGCAGATGAGCAGACCTCTGGAGATCAATCTCGCCTCCAAGATAGTGCTTCAACCTCTTGCCATTCACTGTAAATTTTCTGTCCGAATTCTCTTCCTGTATTTCCATATGACCATATGGTGAAGCTCTGGTAACTACAAACGGTCCTGACCACCGGGATTTCAGCTTCCCAGAAAAGAATTTGAGCCTAGAATTATACAGCAGCACTCTCTGTCCTGGGTCAAATACTCTGATGGCAATCTTCTTGTCATGTAATAACTTGGTCTTCTCCTTATAGAGCTTGGCATTCTCATAAGCTAAATATCTGAATTCATCAAGCTCATTTAACTGGAGCATTCGCTTAATTCCTGCAGCTTCTGAATCAAGATTCAGATACCTGATTGCCCAGTAAGCTTTATGTTCCAGCTCAACTGGCAAGTAACAGGCCTTTCTATAGACCAACTGATAAGCGGACATGACAATGGGAGTCTTGTACGCTGTTCGGTATGCCCAAAGAGCATCATCAAGCTTCCTAGACCAGTCCTTTCTTGAAACACTGATGGTCTTCTCTAGAATCCTCTTAAGTTCCCTGTTGGAAACTTTAACCTGTCCACTTGTCTGAGGGTGATAGGAGGTTGCCACTTTATGACGGACTCCATATCTCTGCAGAAGAGAGTCCAACTATCTGTTGCAGAAGTGACTTCCTCCATCACTAATGAGTGTCCTTGGGACACCAAACCGGCTAAATATATATCTCTGAAGAAAGCTCATTACCACCTTAGCATCAACTGCCACTATAATATAGTTGTTTGAATGTAAGGGTGGAAAGGGTCCCATGAAGTCAATACCCCACACATCAAACAACCCAACCTCATGAATCCCCTGCTGTGGCATTTCATGGTTGGCAGAAAGATTCGTGGCTTTTTCACATCTGTCACAATGCTTCACAAACGCTCTTGAATCCCTGAAGGACCTTTGTAGCTGTCCTTTCACCACCAAAGTGGCCTCCATAATCTGATCCATGACAGCGCCAGAGAATCTACAGTATTTCTTCATCTGGGACACACCTCCGGATGATACCATCTGAACACCTCTTAAAAAGATATGGTTCCTCCCAAATGTAGTACTTTGCATCCGTCAATAGCTTCTTTACTTGTTGCCTGTTGTACTCTTTTGGAATGAAATTCATGGCTTTATAATTTGCAATGTCTACAAACTATGGAGCCTGCTCAATGAGAAACAACTGCTCATCCAGAAATGTCTGAGACACAGCTGTGGGTGGTTGTACTCCTGCTTTAGGCTCAATTCTGGAGAGATAGTCAGCTACTTGTTTTTCTGACCCTTTCCTGTCTTTTATCTCAATATCAAACTCCTGAAGGAGCAACCCTCATCTGATTTATCTAGGTTTAGAATCCTGTTTGGTTAGAAGGTACTTCAAGGCAGCATGATCAGTATAAATAATAACCTTAGAACTAAGTAAATAGGACCTAAACTTATCAACAACATACACAATAGCTAATAATTCCTTTTCTGTAGTTGTGTAATTCTTTGTGCATCATTTAGCACACGACTGGCATAGTAAATGACATGTACAAGCTTACCATGCCTCTCTCCTAAAACAGCTCCTATAGCAAAATCACTGGCATCACACATCAATTCAAATGGTAAATCCCAGTCAGGGGGAGCTATAATAGGAGTGGATGTAAGGTTTGCTTTCAGAGTTTCAAAAGCATGCAGACAATCATAATCAAAGACATAAGGAACATCAACAACTAACAGGTTGCTCAATGGTTTAGCAATTTTAGAAAAGTCCTTTATAAATCTCCTATAAAATCCTGCATGACCCAAGAAACTCCTGACTGCCTAAACATTTGCTGGTGGTGGTAATTTTTCAATTACCTCCACCTTTGCTCTATCAACCTCAATCCCCTTACTTAAAATCCGGTGTCCAAGAACAATACCTTCTGTGACCATAAAATGGCATTTTTCCCAATTCAAAACAAGGTTTGATTCTTGACACCGTTTTAAGACAAGAGATAAATGCTTAAGTCAGGATTCAAAAGAATTACCAAAAACAGAAAAGTCATCCATAAATACCTCAATGAACTTTTCAACCTTGTCAGAAAAAATTGAAAGCATACACATCTGAAAAGTTACTGGAGCATTACAAAGTCCAAATGGCATTCTCCTGTAGGCAAATACTCCAAAAGGGCATGTGAATGCTGTCTTCTCTTGATCTTGAGGGTCTACTACAATTTGATTATATCCAGAATATCCATCTAGAAAATAAAAAAAAGCATGACCAGCTAACCTCTCAAGCATTTGATCAATGAAAGGCAGGGGGAAATGATCCTTCCATGTAGCAGTGTTGAGCCTCCTGTAAGCTATACACATTCTCCATCCCGTGATTGTTCTTGTAGGATTAAGCTCATTCTTTTCATTCTGGATCACTGTCATCCCTCCTTTCTTGGGAACTACCTGCACAGGACTTACCCAAGGATTGTCAGAAATAGGGTAAATAATACCTGCTTTCCATAATTTCATTACCTCTTTTTGGACCACCTCTTTAATGGTTGGATTGAGTCTCAAGTCACTAATGGTCCACCCAAGAGCTCTTTTATTGCTCTTGAGCACTAAAACAAGTGCCTCTTCCTCTTCAGGCTTCAGGGAAGAGCTAATAATCACCGGATATGAATCATTTTCACCCAAGAACACATATTTCAAGGAGGTAAAGGTTTGAGCTCAAGCTTGGGGGCTTCCTCCTCTACTTTAGGCGTTTATAGCCTTCTGGGGTGGTGAATCATCAACTTCAACTAATTCATACTCAGAAACAGGATCCAGAATGTCATCAAGCACCTCAGCCTTCAGTACCTCTTGAACAAGTGGTTCAATAACATTTATTTTTATGCACCCCTCAGAATCATTAGGGTGTTTGAGAGCCTCAAAAACATTTAGAACCGCCTATTCTTCATTGACCCTCAGGGTTAATTCACCCTTTTGCACATCAATCAGAGCTCTACCTATAGTTAAAAAGGATCTACCAAGTATAATAGAGGATTTTACCCCCTCTTCCATATCTAATATAACAAAATCAACAGGAAAAATAAATGGTCCTACTTTAACAAGTAAATCCTCAACAACACCCACAGGTAATTTAACAAAAAGATCAGCAAGTTGAAGAGAAATACGAGTGGGTTTTACCTCTTCAATTTAAAGCTTTTTCATCACTGAAAGTGGCATTAGATTGATGCTAGCTCTAAGATTATATAAAGCTCTCTGAATAGTGACATCTCTAATGGTGAAAGGAATTATAAAGCTCCCTGGATCTGGCATCTTCTTAGGAAGGTTGTGTTGAATAATTGCACTGCATTCCTTGGTTAACACCACTGTTTCTTGTTCCTTCCAATTCCTCTTGTGGGTCAACAATTCTTTCATAAATTTAGCATAGAGAGGCATTTGCTCCAGAGCCTCCACAAAAGGAATGTTGATCTGTAGCCTCTTGAAGACATCTAGAAATTTAGAGAACTGCTTTTCTTTGGAAGCCTTCAGAAGCCTCTGAGGATATGGCATTTTTGGCTTGTATTCAGGAGTCTTTGGCAAGGTAGGATAAGTATCAAGAAAATCAGGGAATGGGTTGTCTGCACGCTTGGGAGGGGCGCGCTTTACTTCTTCTTTCTTCTCCTCTGGAGCTTCTTTTTCAACTAATTCTTCATTAGCCTTAGTTTCAGAGCCAGCTACTTTACCACTTCTCAATTGAATAACCTTGCAGTCTTCTCTTGGGTTCACCACTGTATCACCTGGAAATGTACTTGAAGACCTTTCAGGTATTTGTTTGCTCAGCTAGCCCATTTACACTTCCAACTTTATAATGGAGGCTCTGGTTTCCTGCATAAAACTCCTCATCATCTCCCAATTAGAATCTTCTTGGGATTTAGAGTTAGCCTACTGAGGTGGTTGTTGCTGCTGAGACTGAAATTGGTGGTTATTGTAATTATTTTGTTGAAAGCCACCTTGAGAATTATTGTTGAAATTCTGAGGTCTCGGAGGTTGGTCTCTCCACCCAAAATTTGGATGATTTCTCCATCCTTGATTGTATGTCTGAGAATAGGAGTCATTATTGGGATTTCTAGAACAACTCCCCATGTAATTGGCCTGTTCTGAAGAGGATTGAGCATAATCAAAATTATTATTTTGCACTAAATTTCCTGCCATGTCATAGGAGACCTCTTGAGGTGGATTTTGGGTGTTGATAGCTGAGACTTGCATGCCACCCATGTGTTGAGTAAGTAGACTTATTTGTTGAGACATAAGCTTGTTCTGAGCAAGAATAACATTAAGAGCTTCTAAGAGATGTTCTTTGTCTCTATTCCTGCGCATAAACAAACAGAAAACAAGAAAAGATGGGAATCTCTACGTCAGAGTGTAGAGAATTCCTAGTGAGGTAACATGTGTAAAGAGATAAAAATATTCATTTTTTTTGAAAATATTAAAAAAATGGATTTTAATAAAATTAAAAATAAAACGCCTAATCTAAGCAATCAAACAACTAATAGTTGTTAATCACTATCAATCCCCGGTAACGGCGCCAAAAACTTGGTACGGTATTTCTAACCATAGACTAACTGGCAAGTGCACCGGGTTGTACCAAGTAATACCTCAAGTGAGTGAGGATCGATCCCACGAGGATTGATGGATTAAGCAACAATAGTTAAGTGATTTACTTAGTTAGGCAAGCAGAAAATGGTTTTGAGATGTTCAAAAGGTTTAAAAAGTGACTTCAAAATATCAGAAGGCAGGCACGCAAGTAATTAAGTTGAAAATAAAATATGGGAGAAAACAGTTAAGGCTTTAGAGTTATCTATTTTCTTGATTGACTTTTCTTATTAAATATTTTAATCATGCAAGATTTAATTCATGGAAAACTATTTGTGACTAGACCTTAATTTCTTAGACCTTCCTAGTCTCCTCTAAAATTCATCAACTGCCAATTCCTTGGTCAATTAATTCCAATTAGAGGGTGATGATCAAATTCCAGTTTATATGCCACAAGAATCCTAATTATCCAAAAATAAAGGGATTATATGTCACGTATCCCGTTAAATACAAATAATTAGAAATTCAGGATAATATGTTTTCAAGCTGTTGTTCAAGTAAAGAGCTTTTTCACGTTATACAAGAACTCAATTAGAACATGGGTCATACTTCCGTTCCACCCAAATTCATAAAATAAAGAACAAAAACAATTATTGAAATATAAATCAAATATGAATTAAAATAGAAAAATAATAGTATCAATCCATACAATAGATAGAGCTCCTAACCTTAACAGTGGAGGTTTAGTTGCTCATGACTCAGAGAGAAAATAAGGATTCAAGTAAATTGTCTGAGATGGAATCCATAGTTAACTAATTAATGTTGTCTTTTATATCTAATCCTAATAAATTTAAATGCTATTTTCTTAAAACTAAATAATATCTTTTCCTATTTAAAAATTAAATTTAAATTAGAATTAATTATGACAATTAGCAAGTCTTCAATTGATGGATGGGGATCACTTGATTTCTTCACTCTGCAGCCTCTGATCTGTGCTTTCTGGGCTGAAAACTGGGTCAAAAGTAGCCCAAAAATCGCTGGGGGTGAATTCTGAGTGTTCAGTAAGTCGTGCATGTCGCGCGTACGCACCAAGTGCGCGTGTGCGCCGAAGAACTTTTCACCAATGTGCGCGTGCGCATTATCTGTGCGTGCGCGTCATTTAACACTAGGTCAACTATGGCAAATTTTATATCGTTGCAAAGCCCCAGATGTTAGATTTCCAACGTAACTAGAACTGCCTCATTTGAATCTCTGTAGCTCAAGTTATGATTGATTGAATGCGAAGAAGTTAGGCTTGACAGCTTTGCAATTCCTTCCACTTTTGCATGCTTCCTTTCCATCAATTCCAGGTGAATGCTACCTAAAATAAACAGAATTGCACAAGACTCAAAGTAGCATCCATAGTGGCTAAAAGATAGTTAATTATTGATTAAACTTATCAAGTTAAATGCAAATTCACTAGGAAAAGATAGGAAAGATTCTCACGCATCAATAAACGACGCCGAAAAATATTTATCAGCGAATTATTTCGTCCGAGTTAATTACTGGCAGATTTTGCATTGGATTTTGTAACTAATACAATGAAAATAAGCAGTTAGTTACCTTTGGATTTTTCAACGGTAATTTTGGCGCCATATTATATTTTTTACTGCCCATTTACTGTTGGATTATTCCGCCGATAAATTCGACGGTATTTAATTTTTTTTGCACAACTAGTTATCAAATTAAATTTTTTTTAGAAAATTAGTGCTCAAATTTTAAATATCAGAAATGAACTAACGATTTTATTAAATATCAATGGTTTAAATATAATAAAAAGTCAAAGAAGTAAAATACAATGAAATAGACATAGAATAAATTAAATCCCTAAACCCTACGGATATCGGTACTTGTCATCGTCGTCGTCTTCCCCTGCTGAGGCAGCATACTAGGTACTGATGTCGGTGCCCACCAGCAGTGTCGCTACCTCCAGCGTGCATCTTCTCATTGTACACCACCATCTGGTCTTGCAAATGCTTTAGCCGCTTCAGCTTCTCTGTCAGCTCCGCCCTGATGTCAACGGTGTCTCCCACATGTGCAAGAAACTCCTTGTACCTCTCCTCAACCTATTGAGCTTGTTGGTGAAGCTCACGTGTAAGCTTCTGCACATCCTCCCCTCAAATTGACAACTTCTTCGGGATCGGTAGGACTGGTTGCAGAGGCAGAGACAGATGAAGCCGCCAATGTAGAAGTGTGGAAGCTGCTGGCGAAGAACATACCCAACCCATAGATGTGATTCTAGGGTTCAGAGGCGGTCTCACGCCAAAACCTATTAAGATCTACAATTGAGGCACCGAAGCCGGGGTTGTCCCTACTAGGATGAGATTACTGGGTCGCGTCCTCGAATCTATATGTTTAGTCCTCCTGTATAACACACGTTGTAATTAGGATGACAGTTAATTGGCTTTAAATCGAATACATTTCAAACTTAGAATTAATTGAAACTCACATAATGAGCAGTAGACCGCTCATTAGTGAATCTCTCCATGTTGGCCTTCAACATATATGTATACTTAAAGCTTTCCGCCGATGTCGCCTCATGCTCCAACGACTTAGACTACACATATTGAAACCCACAAATAAAATAAATCAAGTAACAATTAATTCAAGTAATAATTAACAAAGATTAGCAAACTAGATACTAGCTTGCTCTTTGTCTTCATAAAAGTCGCTGACCCACCAATATACTTCGACGACCTCGGCAATGCCTTGTTAGTTCTATTCGTTAGATGGCGATACTTGAACCCTTCATTAGTACTAAAATGGACGACCAGTTCCTTCTTAATATCTGGACAGAACCAAATTATGAGGTGGTCGCACCCCTTATGAACGTCCTGCATCATCTGCTAAAGTCGCCTAGCTATCCGGCGGTTGTAGATCTTTCTGATCAAGAGATCACGTTTCTTATCCCATATAATTTTTTCCTGCAAAAAGTAATTGAATAACATTAGTTAGTCCGAATAAAATGCAGTTAAAATACAGTTTATTCAATAACCTTGGGTTCATATCGCCCACTTTTGAAATCATCGCTCTTTGGTCTCATCAGGGATCTTCGTGTAGCTCGGCCATAGGTTGCCGTACATGGACTTAATCACATTAGAGATCTCCTGCGTACATGCATTATTGTCTAGTGCAAACCTATTAATAAATTACTTAAGATTAGCAAATACATAGAACGACATAAAACTTAACAAATTCAAAATAGATTGCAGATAAAAGACATTAAAATAGTACTCAGACCTGCATGCCATCAGGCTAAATCTTCATTCGTATGATGGATAGTGGTGGAGGGGCGTCTGGCTGGGACGCATTAGAAGAATCACCCACTACGATCTCTGTCGCTGGAGTCAGAGGGAGGGGGATAGCAGAAAGAATCATGTAGTTAGGGTTTGGGAACATGATGAACTGCTGCTCTGGTGGACCCGCCTATGACGTCACAGGGATCGATGGGGTAGTCGGGTTAGAGGATGATGACTGAGAAGTCCCTGGGGTACTGGTAGAAACCCTCCCTCTACCACGACCACAAGACCAACTGGTGACACCTCTGCTACCTGTCGTCATATTTGCAAAGAGAATATCAATTAACACTAATTAGCATATATACAATACAAATCGTTCAATATTTATATTATTTCAAAAAAATTTTGACATAACCTCCCTTAAAATTGGACATATATCAACCATTACGGTTCTCATAAATCCAACCAACCTGAATCCATACCATCAGTCAAAACTCAATTAAATTCATAACATTTTTAGCAGAATTATTAACTTGTTTTTACTATTATATACATTTATAAGGGCATCATATATATTGATATTTAAATCTCAAAGAATGTCATTATATATAACGTTAATAATAATACATTTATTTGAAAATATTTTAAAGAATTAAGTTAAATTTCACCAAGATTTAAAAGATGAGTGCTAAATTGTTGCCTTAAAATAAATGATTTTTTCAATAACTATATATATGAATTAGAATAATTCTAAAAATAATGCTCTTACATTGACATAGTAAATGTGTACAACCTAATACTTTAAATCTAACCGATCTTAACAACTTAAATCCTCTAACTAAAACTAAACATTAAATCTAACTCGAGCATAATACCAATTATCAACTAAAACACAAATTAGACATACAGGCATATAATCGAACACTTGGTGTGCAGAAGCATCAAAAAACAAGAAATAGCACAACAAAGTATTCCTTCAACATCAATTCACACAAATAAGCATCAATGACACAGCAACCAGTAGCACATTGCAGAAATTCAGCAAAAAATTAACCAATCTAGTGCAAATAAATTCAAATTCAAATTCAAATTCAAAAAACATAACAACATATTGAACTATATATAAATTGATAGCAATTCTAATAAGAAAAATTCTAATCCTAATCTAAATCATCTAACCAGTAGAAAATAATTATAACCAATTCCACTTACTAATTAGAAATTAACATATAATTAAATTATAAATTAGCTAAAACAGAGAAAAAGAGTGATCATGGAACTTGAGCTTCAAACAGAGCAAGAAGAACTCAGGAGAGGTAGATGCAGTGGCAGCGACGCGGTGGTGCTGGAGGAAGCTCTAACGAACAGAGAGGGAGAGAAGGTTTTGCGGTTGACACTGGGTTGCGAAGGGGAGAGAATAAATTAAAAGACGGGTCTGGTTTCGGTGAGGGGGAGAGGAGGCGGCAAAAGGGGACTGCAGAGGCGCTACCGGCGGCGGTGGCGGCAGGGGGGCTAATAGAGCGGCGGGAAGAGGGTTAGAGAGAGTGGGAGAAGAGAGGGTAGAAAGAGAAATGGATTCGAAATGAAGGGGAAGAGGGTTCGCGCTTTGAATTTTAGGCTAGTTACCGTTGAATTTAATGGCGGATAAATCCGATGGTAACGTTTTGCAGGTGACTAAAATGCTGTGTCACACTAAATTGAGTTACCATCGGATTTATCTGCCAGTAAATTCGACGGTTACTAATCTGCGCCAAGTTTTCCATTTTTCTCAAATTATTACCAGTGTCTTTATTGTTGAAATAGTGAATCTGACGATTTGACACGACGAAATAGTTCCCATTTCCGCCTGCAAATCCGGCTGTAAATCTGATGGTAACATGCAACGCTAAATCCGCTAGTAAATCTGACGGTATTCAACGCTTTTTTTGTAGTAAAAGGATCCAATTGGCATGCGAATTATAACATTGTATACTTGATGTGGTTAAAGCTCCACATTTTCAGTATGTCTACTATTACTAAATTGTGTTAAAAATTAACAGAGATAAAAAAAATCAAATATCTATTCTTTAATTGATATATTCGTTTGTTATGTTTTGACTTTTTCTGTGACAGTAACAACTGAATTTTTACTTTTCAGTTTTAAAAATTATTAAAATGAGGTTTAAAATAAGATCGAAGATAAATTTTAAAAAATAATATGATTGTATATATTAAAACAGAAATTATTTCAAAATTCAGTTCAAAAATAGTAATTAATTATTTTAGTTTATAAAATATCATTGAACAAGTTTAAAAACGTTAAAATATTAAATTATGTAGTTGAATGTTGATTTTTATAAAATGTAATTATTAATTTGATATATATACTATAAAATATATGTTGTTAACTTTTTGTTGTTATATTTAATTTATTTTGTATTAAATTCTACTTTTTGTAGTAAAATTTTTG